>NC_041060.1:6019757-6112257 GCF_900634775.1 Gouania willdenowi | reverse complement strand
TTTAATTCTGAATAAAATGTGTCTCGAACATTGGTTCCTTCAGGCGTAATCTACAAATTCAAAACAGTGAGTGGAATTTAAAGTGGAATTCAGTTAAACTACTTTTTCACATCATTACTTCAATAGTAAGTAAATACAATCTCCTTTATAAAACGTAGCTATTATTATTGTCTTCTGTTGTCAGAAGTGTGATAAAACTGGCCTCTACAGTGTAAAATAATCCTTTTAAAAAAAATTACAAGAAATTGTAGTATTCTATTAAGCAATTTCACTGATTGTGGTGAATTTGTAAAAAAAAAAAAAAAAAAAGTACCAGTATACCCCCTGCAATGTGCTCCTGTACCCTAGATAATATGCACGCATTTTTAAAAAATATTAATATTACTATTTTAACAATACACATTCCAAATATGTTCTACACAACTTTTAAATGTGTAATAAAACAATATATAATTCCTTTCAGATCGTCATACAGTTTGCGTCATGCTGATCAACCATATCTTGTAGTCCCTAGAGTCAAAAAAGTAGTCGGTAAATTTTCATTCAAATATAAAGCTCCATTTGACTGGAACATTCTCCCATTATCGATCCGCTCTCTAACCTCTCTGTCTCTGTTTAAAAATGCTCTTTTCCTCCATCTCCAGAATATCTGTCAGTGTTTTTGATTATAGGCTATGTAACCGAAACCTTTTTTATTCATTTAATCTAATGAAAGTTTTTACTATCATTAGATAGCTACTATTAATGATATCACTATTATTACTTATTTATTTTTGTATAAAATATTCACTGTTTTGAGCAACTGTTAAATGTATACTGTGTGTGTGGGGGTGTGTATGTGTGTGTGTCTATCTATATTTTGTTGTATTTATTATTTTTGAAATATTGAATTTTTGTATTGTCTGCTCTGCTGTATCTGTCATTTTATGTAAGTTGAGGACCCCCTCGAAAACGAGATGTTCCATCTCAAGGGGCATGTCCTCCAATAAATAAATAAATAAAATAAAAATAAATAAATATACAGTTTATACATGTACATCAAACATATTTACATACATACACACATCTTTTCCACTGTATAGTCTATTATTCACAGCTACTGTTGTTGTTGACTAATAATTAGCCTCCGACTGACGAGTTTTCTTGCTAAAATAATTATCTATTAAAAAAAAATTAAAAAAAACAAAAAACAATGACCTTCAGTTTGTTTTTTTTCTTCCTCTATAGAGTTTGTTTATGATCCCTGTTGGATTTAATGCCACCAGGGAATATAAATAGTGCAGCTGCTGTCCTGGTAGGACATTCATACATAAGCAGGAAATGGGTGCTTTATATCTTGCTCTCAAAATACAATTTCTAATATAATATCATGTTTTCTGAAGAAGTTTAGTTCCCCTAATTGCTGTTGAGTGTATTTTCCTCTTGAAATGATATCCATAATGGCTAAATGTGGCATTGCATTGGTAGTGCAGAGTAAGGCATGAAGACTTCTGTGGTTTAGAAAGTAACTACACCTATGTTTTAAGTGTATCTGAGGTTGTGTGGAAATAGTGGGTATTTACCGTTCACTGTGGCTGATGTTTTGGCATGTTTTAGCACGCTGCACTCTGAGTCGGAGCCTCACAGTTGGCTACAGGGTCTGCTATAAATATTTGAAATGCTACGTCAGTCTGTCAAACATGAATACGTCCAGCAGAGAAAGTCTATCTTCCATTATGAGCCAACAAACCTTTCTTCTTCAAGTTGTTCTACATATTATTCGCTGGCAATCACCAAATATGCACATATTCAACTGTTTTTCCACTTTCTTCAAAATCAAATATATATAGCATGTGTCAAACTAAAGGCCCGCGGACCAACACCGGCCCGTCAGAGCATCCAATGCAGCCCGTCAAAGTGAAAATTACATTAATAACATGAGTTCTGAAGTGTTAAACTCATTTTATCTCAGTATAACATTCAACTTAGTTTTACATCAGGGGAAAAAAAATAGATTTTTAATACAATTGAGCCCAGACATTGACATTAATCGGACCGACCAAAATGGTTCTGTAATATGTTAAGGTTTTTTCTCAGGAAAAGTACTTTGATCTCCTGACATGTATCAACTGTCAACTGCCAGTCTTCTTCAGAGGCATCTGCTAATGGCTTTGATGTGTCCTTAATAATTCCAGAAAGTTATTTTTTGTCTTCTTTTTGACTAATATGTTAAGGTTTCATTCATTCAAACTATTTTTTTTCTCAGGAAATGTACTTTGATCTCCTGACATGTTTCGACTGTCAACTGCCAGTCTTCTTCAGAGGCGTCTGCTGATCCTGAGAAAAAATGCTGTCTGAATAAATTAAACCTTAACATATTAGTGAAAAATAAAACAAAAAAAAAACTTTCTGGAATCAAAAAGGTTCTGCTTGAAGTAATGCTAACCACCTGAGACTTTAGTTCATAAAGTTTTACCAAATAATTCATATTTTCCCAGTATGGTGGGTCAAAAATGGGCCACGGGCCTCTATTTTGTCACACGTGCGTTTGTCGTTTAGTAGAATTACTACACAGCTCAGTTCCAAACTAATAAACAATAAATGATTATAAGACACAGAGCAAAGCTACAATGGCCTCATGTAAAGGATTTTCAGTGTTTGCGAGTGGTGTAATAACCCAAAGTTGGGGTTCAAAATAAGAATGATGAAGTCGCATAAAGAAAAATAGTTTTATATCCCAAGAAAAACTAAACCTTTTTACTGTAAATTAAAACAGAGATCAGATTTTTCTTACATCCCCACATGCAGTTATGGGCCAATGAAATTAATATAAAAAAAAAACAGTATTTCAAGAGACTGTCACCCAAGAACCAATGCATATATACTGTACGACTAATCATTATTGAGTTGAAGAGTCTATGTTCATAGCTCAAAGCTAATCAAATTACAGGGCGACATATGCTAAATTGTTTACTGAAGGCTCAAACACATTTGATGTCTGTAATCCCGAACAACCTTTTCCACCAGATAGGATGTATAGCAGATCTTTGTGTATATTCTGAGTGAGTAGGTGGAGCTGTATTACTGTACCAAATTTCAGTTTCCTATAAGTTGTAGTTCCTCAGGTACTGAAAGCTGAAAATGGAAGAAAAAAAAATATATGTAGACGTTTACACATGAATGGGGTAAAAAAAATAAAAATGTAATTGTATCAGATCCAAGGGCCATATTATCAACACTCATGTCAACATTTAGAGAAATTACCAATTTTACCATTAATACAGGAAGGGACACAGACTTTTTTGTGTTTTCCTGTCATTTTTATTATATTGTTTGTTTTTCTTTTATGTCTGTTGATGTTTTGTGATATTTTGTTGGTTTTGTGTGTTTTTCTGTCATTTTTGTTGTCAATTTGTGTATTTTTGTGGTTGCTTTGTGTATTTTCATTGTTTTTTTTTAAGTTTTTGGGGGCAGTTTAGGTTTTGTTGTTGTCAGTCTGTCTTTTTTTGTTGTTTTGTGTGTTATCAGTCATTTTGTGCTTTTGGGATCATTTGGTGTATTATTCTAAAATGTAGTGAATTTTTTTGTTTTGGTGTGTGCATTTTTCATTTTGTGTGTTTTTGGAGTAATTTTATGCATTCACTTTGGGGGCCCATACAAAATTAGACTGAGGGCCGCATGTGGCCTCGGGGCTGCCAGCGGGTCACATACTGTAAGGCACATATGGGCAATGTGTGCCGTACAGTACAGTATGGAACCTGCTTAGGAAATCATACATTTTGCTCTTTTTAAATGGTTTACTTTGTAATGTCTCCTATTTTTCAGGATCCAAAGTTCTTGAATTATGATCAACGTAAACCAATCCCTCCTCATCTCCAACTCCAGCATCACAAACCCTGAGGACGACAGTGTTGTGAGCAATGACTTCTCCACCGTCCTGGGAGCCCTGATCCTCAGCCTGGTCTTCCTCCTTGGTTTCCCTGGCAACGTCTTTATCGTCTGGAGCATCCTGGCTCGAATCCATCGACGCTCCGTCACCACACTGCTCATCCTAAATCTGGCCTGTGCTGATGGCTTTCTCATGGCCCTCACCATCTTCTTCATCATCTATCTGGCCAAGCAGACGTGGAGTTTTGGAAACATTATGTGCAAAGGCCTGTTCTACCTGTGCAACACAAACATGTACGCCTCCATCTTTCTCATCACCCTGATGAGCCTTCACAGGCTCGTGGCCGTGGTTTTCCCACGAAAACTGTCTGTTTGGGTCACCAGAAAGATAGTGAGCAGGGTGATAATTGGCATGTGGGTGTTAGTGATGCTCTTCGCTCTCCCTTCGCTCATTTTTCGAGACGTGAGGATTGACAGTGATGAGAAGAACAGAATCAGACATGTGTGTGCACCCAATCACACAGTGGCTCGACATGTGAGTGTCGTTATTTACTGTTTGTCTGTTTGTTTCTGACTGCATGGAAACTTTGGTCACACTTTATTTTAAGTTTTATACATAAGGCTGACATTTCGCTGTCATTAGCATTAATAAGGCATCCTGAAGGCTGTCATTAAGTGTCATTCCCAGCAAAATATGGTTGAAAAGCCATTGAAAGGACGTCTTTGCCACACGTCTAAACAACGTCAAAATTTGGTTGAACAGTGAAAGGTGAAAAGCCATATTTTTCTGGTTATAGTACGATACTCAAGATTAATTTTGTTAGAATGTTGTTAATTAATTGATTAAAAGTATTACTTTTAATCTTACCATACCAAGTTGGACAATCCAATGACAACTACATTTTAATGACTATATTGGGGCTAAATTTTGACCACTTTTGACGGTTAACTCCCCTAACCAATTTCAACAACTAAATAAGGACTAAAATTGGACTGCGTTGGACGATCCAATAATTACCTAATTTCAACAACTGTACTCAATTTGGACAATTTTTGACGGTAAACCCCCCCAATTTCAATTACTAAAATTGGACGGTCCAATAACGTCATTTCAACGACTATTTTTGGGCTAAATTGAAGCTAAGACGGACCGACCAGATTTAGCCCAAAAACGAACATCTAAATGACGTTGGGCGTTTGGTGGCTTAAGTGTCACTCACTAAATTATGACACCTTTGGAGCTATGTTGGCATTTTTTGGGTTAGGTGGAAGGATCTCGTGGGGTTAGGGTAATGGATAACACTTAATGACAGCCTTCATGACACCGTTTTCATGCTAATGACAGGTGTCATGTCATAATAATGACAGTATAATGTCAGCCTTTATGCATTTATACATAAAGCAGTAGATTTATAAATAGGGGCCGATAGGGGCTATTTATAAATAGGGTCTAGAAGATTTATAAATCTTCAAGTAAAGTGTTAACAAAACTTTAATCATTTTCCACACTTGCTCCTGCAGGTCAGGTTTCAATATGCATTTGAGACCGTGGCAGGTTTCTTCCTCCCTTACGTCATCATCATAACCAGCTACGTCATCATCCTGAGACGTCTGAGGAAGACCAAATTCCGTCGTAAGGTGCGCAGTGAGAACCTCATCCTGGCCATTGTGGTTATGTTTGGCATATTCTGGCTTCCATATCATGTGATCAACATGATACAGGTACACAAGGCACATTTACTTCCACTGTCTGTACATTACGTGATCTCCTGAATTGATAACAATCTTCTGTTTGATCAAAGGTGGCAGCCGAATGGTACCCCGATGATTCACCTACAAGACACACGTAAGTTTACAGTTGTTTTGATGTCACACGGCCCCACTTCCTCTGAACATTAAACAAAAGAGGGTTACATCAGCATCTTTAGCTTTTCCTGATTATTTAGAGTACTCAATGCCCGGAGGCCAAATCTGGCCCTTTCATGCATCTAATTCAGCCCACTGGAGAAAATATTAATTATAGTGTAAATTACCAAATAATTCAGGTGTAGATATCTCAAATTCACAATTTTAGTGAAACGTCGCAATATTTTTATGGGTTCGCCATTTTCCCACGCTTAAATCACTAGAATGCAGTGATTTTTAACTGCAAATTGCAAAACAAGTTCTGAAGTGAACATTCAGGGAGGGGCTAAAGGCAGAGAACACATTTTGTGTATGCAGCTTTACATATATGACAAGTATAATGTTTATTTTATATTGAACCACAATCTTTGTTTTAACTGTGAGGTAGTTTGAGAGGGAGGAGCTCACATTCTTATAGGATAGGAGGAACCAGGATTGTGAGGAGGAGGAGTTTCCACTAGGTGACATCAACAGTGGGGAATATACCAACTCACCAGTTTGGAGCTGACTTTTTACAAAATGTGGAACAAGGGAGGGAGGAAACAGAACTTTTTCAACTTTGGTCCTCTGAAAGAGGCTAAAGGGACGCATGTCACTGTAGCAAAACCATTATAAAGTGACTTTTTCATAATACTGCCTCTTTAATGCTGTAGTAATGATGCTTTCACTGTAAACAAAAAAAAGTTTGTAAATTTTATAGTGAAAAAAGTGATAAGAATCTGTAAATGAAAATAACAGTTTAATACTGTTTGTATAACACTGAATCACTGTAAACATGGTGTAATTTAAAAACATTTTCATAAAAAGAAAAGTATCTTCTCGTTTTTGAAAAAACAATTAGTCTACTAATCTGTCGCACAAAAATATTTTTTTCCAGTTTAACATATTTACTGTTGTGCTGACAATTCAAACATAGTGTAATATTAGTACTTAAATGTTTTGCATTTGTTTCACATATAAAAGTTGTTTCTTTGAATTACTGTTGCACAAGTTATACAAAACCAACAGTGCTGAATAACTAGATGCAACAGATTAATGAATTATTAAATAACCTTCTGTTAACTCCTAGATTGGACCATATTGCTAAATCCAGCCGTGCGGTGACCTCAGCGTTGGCGTTCATCAGCAGCTGTGCTAATCCCGTCCTCTACACCTTTGCTGGGAAGTCCTACATCAAGAAGAACGGCTTTGCCTTCATGGCCAAACTGTTTGAAGGCACGGCACAAGAGCAGACGGGAAACAAAAAAAGTCGAAACAAAGGCAAAGAAGATTGTACTATTAACACAGACGTCTCAATCCATCTCACACAAAATGGGACTGTTGGACAAAACACAAGCTGTAATGTTAATATTTAAACTACATGTGGAGTCACTGGTCATGAATTGACCACCAATTTTTTTTTAAAGTTCTGCCAAATCCATGCGTTTTGACATTACTTTGTGAATTATTAATTGTAAACTGTTAAAGTTTTTGTATTTAATTTATACTTTTTTATATTCATTTCAGTATTTGATCAAAATTTCTTATGCTAGTTGATTTTGTTTGCAAAGTGCAATATCTTTCACCTTTTGTCAGTCCTATAAATTCATTTTTTTTTTTGAATTAAAAAAGAATTCTTATTTTTAAATGTGTTTTGCATATTTCCACATCCAAGAACTACAACATCGTAAAAGATTTGTATATCCAAGTGATCATTAAAATATTGAAACGTTACACTTGTGAAAGTATTAAATGCTGACTTATCTGAAATAAAGGATTGACAAAAAAAGGCATTTTGAAATTTGACCACATTTAATTAAGATGCACACATTTACATCAAAACAGCCATACAAAAACACTACATTTCACGAACATCAGTTTATCTTTCAAGTCACTGATTTGCTGAAACTTATGCAAACCACCCATATTTGGGCCCTGACCCACTAGTTGAAAACCTCTTATTTTCCGACCTTTCCTTAGTTTGTTATTTAGCATTCTACATTTCAACTGTGCTAAACTGCCTTATTAATGTAATCGCACCCACTAAAATGCAATATAGTGTTACTAAACAAAGGGTCACAATCAACAAATTAAATATTTTTCTAAATAAATACATTATATTAAAAACGTCCTCCTTTGAGTTTATTTGTATTGACCATATCTACTGTGCAGCATCCACTTAAATTGAAAAATACAAGCAGGGAAATCATCAAGCCGTATTGCTTTACTACACGTTCATAATATACAGTATAACCCATTTCACAACTATAAAATAAACTACTTTTCTTCTCAGGTCAATTTATTTTCATTAAATAGAAAGTTATGCAGTGACAATTTTCCAGGAGATTGACATTTGTTTTTACACTAAAAAAATGAATGACAGCTCAATTACAGTCAAAATTATTGTTTAATAAGTGTTTGAAATACTGTTACATTTGGTAGTATAGATGTTGCATTAATTTACGTGGAGCCGTGTACATCCATGGATGGCATCCCAACCTAAAACAGAACACAAATATCATAGGTGAGTGTCAAACTGCAGTAGAAAATAATCAGCATTTGAGATCCATGTAGTCAAACCCATCAGAGCAGTAAAGGAATAATCATGAGGATCAGGTGAAACACGGACTGCAAATCATCATCAAGGTTCGACAACAGGAAGAAGAAAAAAAACCAGCAACATTGAGCTAATGTAGAGTGGCTGAAGTATAGCCGCCGACAACTGATTGTTTTCTTTAACATTGCATGTACTGACTAAATGATAGAATTTAAATATTTGCTAAATGTAGCTTTCAGTGACATTTATTCATGTGTACCATGTAGGCCCAGTTTGCCAATATAGTTCAATGATATTATAATGAAAGTGTCTAGAGATACGTTAAACATACCCATAGACCCCAGGACTATGGGACCTTCACCGTGTCAGGATGACCAAGTAGTCTAAGGCGCCTGACAAGGAGTCTTCCTTCCGCTGCCATGGGTTCGAATCGCAATTTTGACACTTTTTTCATTTTAAGATTAAATCTGGGTTTTTGCCTTTATTGGTCATATTCTGTATTTTATTACAAATATGAAATTTGTCCTCTGCATTTAACCCATCCCTGAGGAGCATATTTCACAGCAAATTACACCTATAAATACATATATGACAAATAAATATTTTATGGTACTTCCTGGGTTAGGGTTAAAATAAAAGAGTTAGTTAAAATACAACAGACGGGACTAAATCACGCGGTGCACCTTACACGTGACCTAAACTGGCCAATGAAGGGCGCGGTGTATGCATAAAGTGGCAGTCTATGCATACGTTTAACATGAGTTTATGGCTATGGATACGTTAAATGTAAACATGGCCCATTTTAATCGGAATAGAAATCAGTACGAACAACCCCCGGTGCTATTTTAGGAATAGTCCTTAAGTAGTATAGGAATCTACGTATTAATAGCAAACATAAGTATTGGATAATCACGTGACCTAAACTGGCCAATGACGGACGCTACAATACGGATGTGGTGTGTTAAAAAAACGCTTTTTGTACAAACTAGATAATACGCGCATGAAATTTAAAACAATTAAAACAGCTCTACAATTCCAGTTTAGTACACTAAATCTGGTAACACGTATTGCTTCTTGTGTTATTTCAAAATGAAGCTCCATTCTAAGTTAATATGTTCAAGAGATACAGCATAGACGTCTTGTCTAATGTGTATTTAACTCAAATGTAATGGTTATTTTAACTAAACTTTACAGGGGTTTAAAATTGTCAATTTTAGGCTCCTCATAAACATTAACTTTTAAAAAAACTCACCAAACACGTGGTCGGTGTGTGGCGTCGAATTAGCGGCCTAACAATGACAATAAGCTAAAAAATAAAGCGCATTCAGCCACATTTTTGTACTCAAACAACAAAACTACATAAATACAAGTTATTAATAAACCTAAATATTTACCGATATCAGGTTTAAATGGGGGCAGGCAGTGGCATGCTGACACTCATCCAGACCACAGGAGGAGGAAGAAGAGAGAGATAATGAAGCTGAGCCTCAATTTATTGGTTCTTTCTTCTTCTTCGGTGGTATTTAATGGTGGTTGCAACTAGTTTAAATAAAAAATACCGCCACCTACTGGGTTGGGAAATTGGACAGCATTTGTTGTACTGTTTTTGTTTTGTTTATATATTATTATTATTATTATTATTATTATTATTATTATTATTATTATTATTATTATTATTATTATTATTATTATTAACAAATACGTACAAGAATAGCAAAATATGGCATTTTACAATTTATACCAAAATACCAACTTGCCAAGGGAACATCAACTTAAAATAACTTGTTAATTTGTATTATGTTTTATTACTACAGACAGTATTATGGTAAACAAGCATAGAAAACAAAAGAGAAAATTAAAACAAAACAGGGAATACCATCTGTGCATATTTGAAAAAAAAAAAAAAAATCACATCAAAAGTGATCGAATATAAATCAAGATGTCAATCATTTAGAATGAAAAGAAGATAATAATGAATAATAAAAAAAAACAACAACCGTAATAAACAATAAAGTTCAAGGCAATCCTTTACGCAAGGGGACATTTAGAAAGTTAAAAACTATAAAGACTTCACTTCGTTTAAGAAAACAATACATTTGGGGGATGACGTTAACACACTATTTTTGTGAAAAAAGAATTTGGCTAAACATAAAATTACATTACAGCAGAGTTCGTCATTTTTATTTTGCAAGATCTCTTGTACTGGAGTTATGAAAGCCCATTTCAAACAATGTCCATTTCAGCCTCTTAAAAAAAAAATCACCACAATAACTCATATTTATGAAACACAACTGTGGGACAAAAAAAAGTATCATATATTATTAGACAAAAAGTCATAATTATAAGACACAAAGTCATAATAATAAAATACACAGGTCACAATGAAGATACAAAGTAGTAATATTGAGCTAAAAAAATCACAAGAGAAAAAGTCAGAACTAAGAGTCATAAAGTCCTAATTATGAGATACAATGCACATGTGCAACAAGTGTTCTGATCAGTGTTGACTTTCACAGCAAATTTTGATTTAGTTTTAGTTATAGTCTTTTGACTAAAATGCAACTTAGTTTTTGTCAAAATTTTGTCATCAGGACTTTTAAGTTATAGTCTAGTAAAATTTTAGTCAACTAAATGACATTACGATTTTAGTCGACTAAATCTGTCAGATATAGTCGACTAAAAATATACAGCATAAGAGTTTATTATTTTTAAGATTCAATTACCATGTATCAACCTGATATTGGATGGTATTAATGTTTTTTAAATACACACAGACATATTTAATGTAGTCAATGGATGGAAAACTACAAAGGAGGTATTAAGGGAGCTGTCAGTAAATGTTTGGTGATACTAGAACATAAAGATCCTCAACTTTTCCTCTCCCAGAGTAAGAATATTTTGGTGATGTGTTTAATGTTTAAAGCGTCTGTTAGTTAGACCGTACAAAGTGGATGCAGGCATTTTATTTATTCATTATTCAACATGTATCAAACTACAACATTTATAGCCAAGGCTAATTTGCAACGTCCGTCCCTAGAAGGGCTTTTCAAATGCATATAGAAAATACAAAACACAGAAAATACATTTACAGTAACATTAATTCTGACATTATACAAAGGAAGTGCATTACACAAAGGAAGTGCATTTGCATATAAAGTCAGGTTCCAGTGAAATGGCTTTTTATTTAATCAATGGCTTTTAATGACATAAAACCCATTGATGGCTGTTATTGCGTCATGAATTATGCCACTTTGTTGAGTATTGTGGTATAATTGGTTGCATCAACCAAGTGCACTAATGTTGCACTGGTAATTATGATATTGATCATGATGATAATGGAATTTTACCAGAAAGCATCTTATATAAAGTATGTCTCCAGCTCTTGTCTCTTATAGTTTATCTCTACTGTGTTTGTTTTAGCTGCGTGTTTACGAGTAAGAAAACATTATCCCGGGTCTGCAGCGTAGAAAGCAAGTGACTAGTATTTATTATTTTTAAATGTATTTATTTATTTTATCTTTGAACATGCTGTAAGCCTTGCATATTGTTAAATTTCATATCAGCATTTATTAATGAGATAGATTTGATAGTTGTCAATATTTACAGCTGGCTGCCAACTTTCAGGTTAGACTCACAATTATGGGCAGATACAACCAGTTTACTAAAAATATAATACTCAAAGTTTTATATTATACTATTTAATTACGAACTTACGTACTTTTTATGTGTTGATTTAATTTATTTGTAATTTTTAAGATTTAAATGTATATTTAACATTTATATTTAATATTGAACATTTAGATTTAACATTGACATTATATTTTTACAAGAAAGAAAATATCACAAATTTCACAAATATTGCTGTAAATCTGGTCAAAAGTAACGTAAAAAACATTTGGCGGCCCATAATCCGTGTATCATCCGTTCATATTTATCTGTTGTTTTTCCATTGCCAAAAGTTTGTCATAGAATTATTCATTTGCAAAACAATTTAACCTAATAGTATTACAGTCTTCTTTCCCCACATCCTACCACTTGCATCTTAAAACATCACCAGCACATTATTGGACACAAGTCAAATCAAATTGATTTTATGTTTTGTATTGGTTTTGTATGTTTAAATTATGTTTAAACATTAATTTCATTTGGTAAAAAAAAAAAAAAAAAAAAAAAGTATTTTTATTATACTATTTCTGGATTTGACTCAAAGTTTTAACTTATACTCGTACAAACTCTAGTAAGGGGGTAATGATTCTGAACCTCTTAAATTGTTATATTTTTGAAGGAATCTAAAAAATCTCATTAAACGGCTCTGACGTAAACAAGGAAACGTAAACTACAAATGACGTCATTACAGTACGGAACACAAGGAAGGTCAAAATACATGTTACGCTAAATTGACACACTCAAACCAAGAGGAGACGTGTGTGTCTTTCGTTTATGATTTTGAATAATTTGCCGAAAGTCGAACTGTGAATTCAGAACAATGAAAGTCTTAATAGGTAAGTGTGTGTTTTTTTCCCTGCTTTGCTTTCAATGGTTGTGTAGTTGTAACGTAAAGGTCAGTGTGACACATTGCAAATGTACTGTTGTGGCTACGTTAACATTCCAGGACTTAATGCATCGTGCATTGAAACACAATCAGTCAACACGTAGAGTGTCTGCTGTTGCTCATGTTTAACAATGAACTTTTATTGTGTCTTTTTTTGTGCATTCATGAAGCTCTATTCTTGCCCTGTTTTGTAAGTCCGTAAGAACACTGCGCATGCGCATTGCATAATTACAAGGGTTAGAAATACAATATCATTGATTCATCCTATATTTGCTTGATAATCTATAAATTAGTTAACATATAACCTTTGTATGATTGCTATTACTATTAAAGTAGAATCAAGGATTTTGTGACATGTATAATGTTATTGTAACTTTATCTATCCTGTATCTAGCTTACTTAATTTTTTTACTACTGTAATGTGTGTGTGTCTGATCCCTATTATTAACAGTCTTTTACTTAATTATACATTTATTCTTTCTTTCGTCTTTGTTAAACGTTTTCATTCTTTTATTTGTGATTTTTTTTCTGTGGCTGTAACAAAAGCAATTTCCCCCTGGAATTAATAAAGGAATTCTGATTCTGATTTATAATTGCTTAAGTCTAAGATTTAGAAGTTTCTTTTCCAGTTAATACTACTGTAGCTTTGTGTGGTAGCTATTATAGCATATTTCTAATCAAAGACTTGTAAACTAAGTTTGATCTTTGCTACTTGGTCAATGTTATTCTTGGATCAGTAAAGAGGCTGTTCCAAATATTATGTACGAATAATATTTTAGTGCATAGCTGCCTTTGGAACGCACTTTGTAACATGTGTTTTTAATAGCGCTCTATAAATAAAGTGTTTTATTATATATGTGAAGCCTCACAAAAATACAAGCATGAAACAAAAGTGCTTATTTTTACATGATTTTTTTAATTTCATTTTTAGAGTTCATATCTAATGTTAAAATAGAATACGACGTTTTCCTGTATTTTTTTTTTTTTTTTTAGGAGGAGGATCTGGCTTTGTTGGGCGAGAGCTCATCCGCGTGCTCAGGGACAAAGGACACGATGTCACAGTGATTTCTCGTAAGGCTGGTCCTGGCAGGATAACATGGGTATGAGTTAATGCACGTTTACAGCTAAGTATCAAAGATCAAAGTAGGTTTACAACAAGTCTTTATTTCACCACAACCTGACAATGATCAACAGTGGTAATGCCCAACACAACTTATCAGAATGGATCTGACTCTAGAGGTAGAATAGATTCCATATTTGGTCTTTGTGCTCCTGCAGGGTGATTTGGAGTCTCAGGGACTGCCACCATGTGATGGTGCTGTTAATTTGGCAGGAGAGAATCTCATGAATCCACTTCGATGGTGAGTTCTAACAGTATATCCATTACTTTGCACCGCAAATGCACATCTGTCAAAGTTGAAAGGCTTTAAACATTTTACGTTTTAGGTGGAACGAAAGCTACAAAAAGGATCTTTTCTGCAGTCGCATCGACACTACAAAAGCTTTGTCTCAAGCCATTGCTGCGTCTTCCAGTCCTCCCCACTCCTGGGTGCTGGTTTCTGGCGTTGGTGAGCGTCAGCTGTGCTGTTACGCCAGATTTCCACTGAATACGCAACTGCGCCTTAACGTCGCCACTGCGGAAATCCGCTGTCTGTCAATCCCCACCGCCTCCTTCTGTGATGCTTAACTGTTGCGGCAAGGACTCAGGAGATCTCCCTAAGTCACACGTAATTGGCAATTGCACAATATAGCAAGTTATAATAAATACAAAGAGAACCCCAAAGCCGTACAAACGGTTCATTGTGTCCTTGGAGAGAAGTAGAAGGAAATCGACTCGGTCCTGCCCAGTAGATCTTCTGCTTTTGTGGAGATGAATGTGATTCAACCATGGATAAGGCTAATATATATATATATGTGAAATACGATCCACCCCCACCTAGCGCCTAAAGAAAGCTGGCAATAGGCACCAGCAGAACCCCGCGACCCTAAAAAGGAGCAAGCAGGTCGGAAAATGGATGGAAATACAATCCGCCTTCAACACAGATTATTTTATTTTGAAAATAAACTAGATATTTTATTCTGTGTCTGTGCACTACTTCCTGTCCTTCACGGGCTAATCTTTCCGTAGAAGATCTGCGTATCTGTTGCGGAGGTCTTGTGATGGGCCGCATATTACATTTGTCTCGATGCCAATAACGTTACCCAGTTGTTTAGTAACGGCCGATGCCGATACTCCAGTGTTTAAGAAAAGAATTACTTTTTTCTCGCCGAAAATCAGGTCCTTGAAATTGTCAAAATTTTCTCACGTCTGTAGAAACGTTTGTTTTTCAGTAACATAAAAACGCGACCTCACAATTGGTTTGGAGTGGCAACGCCGGGCCCATAGCGATAGCTTTCCTTGGCATGTACTGAACACGTAACTATATGTGTTTCTGTGATCAGGAGTCAGGGCAACAAAAAACACAAGGCACTGCGTTTGAAGAAGAGTTTGATGCTGTAAATGGCATTGACGTGTTAATAGTTAGTACTTGCCGATACTGATGCCAGCCTTTTAGTGCCGTATCGGGGCCCCTCCCAATACCAGTATCCAGATCGGCACAACACTAATGGAAACGTATCAGCTCCGTTGCTGTTACGCATCCAGTGGAAATTGGGGGTTAGACTCAGACACGTACGGTTGGAAATGTCTTGCTTTTCTTTTGTTCGTGCAGCTTGCTACAAACCAAGTCTGACGGATCAGTACACAGAAGACAGCGAGTGGACACCATTCGACATTCTCTCTAAACTCATCAAAGAGTGGGAGGCTGCAGCTCTTCTTACTGGGAATGTGGCACAAACCACCAAACAGGTCATTGTTCGACCAGGTAAGTATTGGGTCATAATTTTACTTTATGCAACTTCTTCATTTTTATAACTTATAATTATTATTGAAATAAAGAAGTCACATAAAGATAAATTGTTTTATATCCCAAGAAATAATAACCTTTATACTATAAATTAAAACAGAGATTTGAATTTTTTCTTACATTCCCACATGCATGTTATGGTCCAATGAAAATAGCAAATACTTTTTTGGATTTCAGAAGACTGTCACCCAAGAACCATTGCATATACTGTATGTGACTAATCATTAGTGATGTGAACAGTCTATGTTCATAGCTCAAAGCTGATAGAATCACAGGGAGCTGAGGCATATGATAAGTTGTTTACTGAAGACCCAAACATGTTTGAGCCTGAAACCCAGACAAACCTTTTTTTCTACCAGTTTTTGAGTAGCTAGTATGTCAACCTGATAGGATATATAGCAGGTCTTTTTGTATATTCTGAGAGAGTAGGTGGAGCTATATTACTATATCACATTTCAGTTTCCTATGTGATAAAGTTCCTGAGATATTGGAAGCTGAAAATGGAAGAAAAATAAGGATGCACGAAAATTGACACTAAATTGGCCTTATCTCAAAAAGTATTCATCAGATTAAACTAAGAATTTACAGTGTGCCAATTGAATTATTAAGGAACAATTGGTAGATATTGGTAGGTATTTTCATTTGTGAAATGACCCTATTTCTTTGTTGGTCGCTTCATTCATTGTTCTGTAACATTGAACTTCCCTCTCTCTGCTCCAGGTGTTGTGCTGGGTCGTGATGGCGGTGCGATGAAACAAATGCTTCTTCCGTTCTGGCTCGGCCTTGGCGGTACGTTGGGCTCTGGTCAGCAGCCGTTCCCCTGGATCCACGTTTCAGACCTGGCTGTGATCATTGCCCAGGCCCTGGAGCCCAGCACCGACGCCATATCCCCTTCACCACAAGTGTTCAATGGTGTTGCCCCATCACTCAACACCAACTACGAGTTCACTAAAGAACTGGGCCGGGTTCTTCGACGACCTACTATCTTTCCTGTGCCTGGTTTTGTCATGAACGCCCTGATGGGCAGTGAGAGGGCCGTGGTCCTCACCCAGGGCCAGAAAGTTCTACCAAAGAGGACTTTAGACTCTGGGTTCCAGTACAAATACCCAGATTTGTCCTCAGCGCTGAAGCAGATTGCTGGGAGTTAGATGTGTTTAAATGTAAAGGACAAACTGTAAATCATAACACTCTGATTCTGATGGTTTTTGGAAAATCAGTTTGTAAAACCTTAGCGTTGTTTTGTTCTCCGAGTCTCTACAACAGAAAAACAAGGTTCAAATATTATCTGATGTACGCTTGTTTATTCTGCATCTCCATCTTTCTGAATCTCATCTTCTTCGTTCTCATCTTCTTCGATTCTCTGAATGATTGGCACTTGATCTCCCCAATCACTGTTCCGAGCACAGCGGTACACATCTCTGATGGAATAAAAAAAAAAAAAACAGGTTAAAGTTTGTAATAACCACCCTTCAATCTTATATTCACATATCAAATCTCTAAATGTGTATCACAACGGACTGTAAACCAACCAATAACACAAGCTGACTTCAAATATTATGTGCCAATAATTAAAAAAAGTTATTTTGTTTTGATTTCAGTCAAAATGTAAGTTTAGTGTCAACAGGTTTTATTAATTTATTCTACATTTCTCTGTCACTAAACGTGTCATGTTGATGTTCCTTTTACATCAGAGTTCTTTTTATCAGACAAGATTTTTTTTTGCAAAAACAAGCCAGAGACGATAATAATGATAAAAGTCAAGGATAAGGGATGAATTAAGGATAGATGTTAAATATATACAAGTGCAACAGGTAATATTGTTTTTATGGAGTTGGTGATGGGGGAGGGGTCAGTGGGGGACTAGGGCTGTGTTCATGAGGCAGGTGGCAGAGGGAAAGTTTGTGTGTCTGGAGGTTCTGGTCCCCATGGACTGAAACCTACCAGAGGGGAAAGTTTGAAACAGTTTGTCTCTGGGGTGGGAGGGGTCAGCCACAATCTTTCCTGCATGCCTCAGGGTCCTGGAGGGAGGGCAGATTGTAGCCGACGACCTTCTCTGCAGAGTGGATGATACCTTGCAGTCTGACCTTGTCCTTGGCCATAGCTGCAGCGTACCAGATGGTGATGGAGGAGCAGAGGATGAACTGGATGATGGAGCTGTTGAAGTTCACCATCATCTTTGTTGGCAGACTGAACTTCATTAGCTGCCGCAGGAAGTACATCTTCTGCTGAGGTTTTTTGATGAGGGAGCTGAACGTTCCTGGGTGAAGGTCCCCAGGAAGAAGAAGGACTCCACAGCGCTCACTGCAGAGTCTCCCAGAGTGAGGGGGTGAGGAGGGCTGAGTTCTTCCTGAACTCTGCTATCATCTCCACCGTCTTTAGATTGTTGAGCTCCAGGTTGTTCTGACTGCACCACGACACCAGCCGGTCTGTCTCCCACCTGTAGTCAGACTCGTCTCCATCAGAGATGAGTCCGATGATGGTCGTGTCGTCCGCAAACTTCAGGACTGGAGCTTGACCGACTGATCGTGTGATCCAAGCGCCACGTTATAAATGTCCGTGTCAGCATTTAGAAAAATGACCAATCTGAACATTAATAGAACAAAGGTTTTTATTGTTGTTCTGTTTGTTTTTAGAGTCATTTTTGTGTTGTTATTTGTGATTTTACATACTTTTGTTTTGGTATTTTTTTTTTACTCGTGTGCTTTTGGAATACTTTTGTAACTTTTTCTGGTATTTCTTTTGTATTTCTAGTCCTCTTGTGCAATTTCTTGTTAACTGTGTGTATTTCTGTTGTTTTTATTTATTAGTCTGCATTTTTGTTATTTACTAAATTTTTGTGTTTTTCTGATGTTTTATATATTATTCTGTTATTTGTCTGTATCGTTTATATTTTGGAAATTTCTGTTATTGTCGTTTTTATCTGGAGTTTTTGGCTAATTTTGTGTCTCTGTTATCTTTGTTTTTATACAGTTTTCTCTTGTCCTTCTGTGTATATTTCTGTAATTTTGTAGGTTTTATTGAGTCATTTTTATTGATTTACTTAGAGGGCCACACAATCAGCCACCTGTTGCCTATGTCTGATTTAGAACAATTTGAGGAATTTTTTTTTAGGAAAAAATAGTGAAATTGACCAGTTGATGACATTGAGGCTCACCTGCCATGTTTCCCTGCGGTTACCACCATATTTTGAAGCTGTCCGTCGGGGCAACACATCCGACAGTGGACGTGCCGTGTTCTGCGCAGTACGGGAGCGACCACTCTGGCCCATTCCACCCCCTCAGTCTCAGCCTCCGCCTCCACTGGCTCTGAACGCTTCATTATCAGGTAGCTAAACTTCTCTGTCTGACGCTCGTTGCGCTGGGAAAAAAACAAAACAACGGTAAGTGAGGTCAAGTTCGTCGAGTTTAAATCTTGTTGAAAGCAGCTACACCTACAAAAAAACAACTAATAAAGCTAGAAAATGAATCTTTAGTGTTATAAGTTCACCAACAGTTGAGACAAAAACCAATTATGAAGTGGAAATTGGGAAATAAACCCAAATCTTCATATACTACAGTGTGTCTATAATAATAATAATAATTAGATAACTAATTATATAAATACCTATAGAAGAAAAACTTGACAAAGGTTTCACCTTGTACAAAATATACTAATCACTGCATTGCAAAGGTGAAAACACTTTCCGGTAAATTTCTACAGGAACTTAAGATCGGAAATTTTTGGGAATACTCAAAAATATTACATTCTCATTGGAATCTACTAGAATTAACTGGAAATTCTAAGTAATGCTTAAATCAGCTATTCTCAACTGGTGGGTCGGAACCTAAAAGTTGGTCGCAGACCTGTACTGGGTGGGTCGAGGACAGCAGGTCAAAAATAAATATATACTTAATGTCTCTCATGTTGGACTTGTCTTTTATTTTGAAAGAAACTTTTCTTTTGACAGACAGTGTGAAATGCATGTTGCACAGAGAAATATATAGATTTATGTTTTCAAAAAGATTATATACGTTATATGCTATTTTTTAAAACTACATTTGGTTGAATTAATTCTAAAAAAAAAAAAAAAAAAAAAGTTTCCCGTGAATCACAATTTAATGACAGCGGCAAAATGTGTGTCCCAGGGTGAAACTAGTTCAGAACCCCTGGTTTAAATAAAATAAATACATTTAGATGATTCTTAAATATATTTTCCCAACTAGATTTTGAAAATGTTCCATTCATTCCAACTTTGAAAATTCCAGGAATTATGCAACCCTAGTTCAAAATGTTTTGTTTATTACTCGTATTATTTTGAATTATGTTTGGATATGATACAGTTCTTTAAAAATACTCAACATTTCCATTTAATTCCAATAAATAATTCCAATTGAAAGTTTATATTTTTGAAAAATCCTATAATTCCCGACCTTAAAGTGTGAAAAATTAACAGAGATTTTCCAACCATTTGCAAGCCTACTGTAAAAAAAAAATGAATAAACAAAAAAAGTGTTTTTAGTACGGTATATGAACACAATCATAAATTTAAGATCTTTCTCACCCCAGGCAAATGCAGGGGGTGGTACGGCTGCTGGAAGTTACAGGGTAGGAAGGGCCTCTGGGCCAGTTTAGGACACTTGAGTTCATGTGAACACTGAGGATAAAAAACAGTCATGGACAGGCTTCAGCACAACTGTAACACTGCATGTATCAGACTTTTTGTGTTGGAACTTTAACCAGGAGGGAAAGGTACTGGTACATACTGGGGCAAATACCGATGCAGGTCTCGGGTCGTGGACCATCGCTTCTCGTTTCTAAAGAAAAATATGTTTAGCTTGGAACAGAAAATCTCAAAACAAATGCTCAAGAACACAAAAGAAGGAAAAAAGTGTTTATAAATACCTTTAATAAAGTATCCCTGGCTTCCATTAACATCTGATGACCCTCCATTGTCCCGTTCTCTATCAACACCTTGAAAACATGACGTAAGGCTTCTCATTAGAAATTCCTAAAATTACAAACTATCGACTACATTTTACTCTAAACTATTTAAACATCATCATTAACAAGAAGACAGTCATCAACATCCCCCGCCAAATTGGTTATTATAATTCACAACCTTTTCCTAATAGTCCTAAATCTAACTTAGATGTATACATAAGAAAATATTATATCAGAATATGAAATTACTACCTATCTTGAACAATTTCTAAAAAATAAAAAAAAAAAAGCTGTCCCCTTTGAAGATACCTCGAACAGAGTTCAAAAAAATTACACAAGGGCAACAACTCCGGAATTTTTTTTGCGGACTTCTCAATTTCGAACTCCATAAAGGTATTGATACATTGAAGCCACACACCAAATTTGGTCATCATATCCTAAACCATTTCTAAGAAAAGCTGTCCCCTTTGAAGATACCTGGAACAGAGTAAAGAAAAATGGAACAAGGGCAATAATGCTGGAAAAAATTATTGCTCCCTGCTCATTTTCGAACTCCATCAAGGTATTGGTACCCTGAAGCCACACACCAAATTTGGTTATTGTATCTTAAACAGTTTCTGAGAAAAACTGTCCCCTTTAACTCGGACAAACGGACGCACAGACGGACGGAGCTGTTTAAACCAACCAGATATGAACTGGTCTTCCTCCACAGAGTGAACACTGCGTCCTCTCTATCTTTAACACCTTGAAGCTCCGACAGCGTAAAGGCTGCAACCACCAAGTCAAACTGGACCTGTAAGAAAACGTTTAAACCACAGTTCATTAAGAAGTAAATACGATTATATGTGAACCTCAAGTTTAGACATCATTTTATATATGTTTTTAAATTAAATAAATAAAGATTAATTTGACTCGTGCAAAACTAGTGAACCAAGAACGATTGAATAAAGAGTCTTTGTATTAATTATAATTTACAATACCACTAGTAAAAAAGCCAGACATTAAAAGCTTTTATCAAACCTTGTAATTCTGACTTTGATTTAAGAATAATTTTACATTTTTTACATCAGGTAATAACTTTTAATCACAGTGAGGGTCACAAAAATGTGATTGCCTGATCCAAGGGCCACAATATCACAATATTATCTCAGCATTTAGAATAATGACTGATCCGAGCATTTGTACAAGGGGAAAAAAGAAGGATTTAATGGGTTTTTCTTGACGTTTTGTATATTTTTCTTTCATTTTGTGTGTTTCATTGGCTTTGTGTTGTTGGAGTTGATGTGTGCATTTTTTTGGTTGTTTTTGGAATCATTTTGTACATTTTTTATGTCACTTTGAATATTGTTGTTGCTATTTTGTATATTTTTTTAAATCTTTTTTCTTGGAGTGATTTCTGTTCCAATTTTGATTATCTGTTATTTTTGTGTACATTTGCAGTTGTTTTGTTGTCCTTTTGTGCAGTTTTTTTTTTTTGCCATTTTGTAAGTATTTCTGTGTAAATTTCTGTCCTTTTGTTTGAAATTGTGTGTTATTGAAATCATTGTGAGCATTTTTTTGGTCATTTCCAGCATATTTGGTGTGATTTTGGGCAATTTTGATGTCGCTTTGTAAATTGAAAAATGTTTTTTCTTGGAGTAATTTTTGTTTTCACTTTGTTTATTAATCTGTTTTTATTTTTGTGTATATTTGTAGTTGTTTTGTTGTCCTTTTGTTTAATTTTTTGTAATGTTTTCGTCCTTTCTTGCAATTTGTATGTCATTTTGTAGGGTTTTTTTGTGTCATTTTGTTTGTTTAGGGGCCACACAAAATTAAACTGAAGGCTACATGTGGCCCTGAAGTTTCCAGATACACATGTCAGCTTTACATTGTGTGACTATAAAAGCTCAGCAGTTTGAACAGTCAATACAAATAGTGTATCATACCTTTGGTGAGACGGGGAGAAAATGTCTGAAATAAACATGTTTGATGTGAGGTTCAGCTTTTTCATCATCACCTGTAATTCAAATGTAAAAAACACACACTAATTTACATTTGTACCTAATACCGTTACATGTATAAAGAGGAATGCAGGTGTGCGTGCCTTTGAGAAGCCGCTCTGCTAAAATGTTCATGGGGCCCGAGCTGTCCACACACACCATCTCCTTCAAAGAGTCACCCCAGTATGAGTGAGAGGCCCTGTGGGAGGAAAAAGAGCTCAGTTCATGGTTCTTTAAACTAAACTAAACTCTGCTGAAGCCTAATGTTGCACACTGACCACGCCACTGTTCCCAGACCGGAACCAAAGTCCAGGAGAGTCTGAGGAGCAAACATAGGATCCCTCTTCTTTATCTGAAATAATAAAATTACAAAACAAATTAATGTCTTTTTTAAAATTAAATCATTTTTTTTTCACATTTTCTAAAAAAAAAAAAAGGTTGGATAGACTTTGTAACTGTAGCCATATGTAATAGCCCAGCAATCAACCTAATTCCAGGAGATGCAACTGTATATACAGTAGTTATGTGCTGACATGCGGACTCATAGTTCAAGTAGCAGAAAATCGCAGCTCCTAAATAACATCTACAGCTCTTTTAAAAATAGATCAATACAAGTTACTAATGATAAATCACATTTAATGTGTAAAAATTTTTTTTGCACAATAAAAGATAAATGGGCTTTTCCGTAACCATGGATTCCAGATTTAATGAATTGCATTGCGCCCACTGCATTAATTTACTTGCATGTCCTCTTCCCATTTTTTTGCTCCCCTTGTGAGCTCCGCCTACTATACATATTCAATAGAGGGAAACGCGTAAATGGATTGAGGGCGCATTGCAACGTGTAGCAGCCGCGCACTCCTGATTCCCTGGGGTTTGTACGGCTTATTAGCAAGTGAGGTGACGTTTACACACAATTCAGGACCCCTAAACCTTCATATTAACTCGTAGATTACCTCGTTTAGAGATCTCTTCACCGCTGCATAGCCTCCAGCGAGTCGGGATGCCATGTATACCACACCCAGCTCCTCATCATACCTGCAACAAAGTCAAAGCCCTCCTCTCAAATGTTACTGCACAACCTGAATTACCTAAAGACAATTTAGTGCATGTTAAAAATGTGTAACTTCATTGTCTCTACAGTAACATATTGAATTACCTAAGAGGAGTCCAGTGATATGTTGTCCTTTTAAGTTCTGTTAAGACTTTTCTCCTGATGTGATCTGACATTGCTTGGTCATCTATGTCTGTAAAGAAAAAACATTATATAATCATAATAACCAGGAAGCAATGCAATCTTTCTTGAGCACATTAGGATCATGGAAGTCGCTCACCTGTTCGTGTCTGCATGGCTTTCTCCCACATTTCTTTCTCTAAGCTCACAGCTTTTTGCCTCAACGTCTGATTGTCCACCAGTCGTTTCCTGCTCCACAGATAATTGGTGAGTTTCTTGGTGTGATCCGAGAGCTGCTTCACCTGAGAACCTACATGAGGACAGACAGAAATCAGTAAAAAGCTCCACTGAGCTTATTACACGGCATGTGACCAAATCCCATTTGATTCCCACTGTAAATAATGGACCGAGCAGCATTCTGAAGCTCCTCAGGAAGTCGCAGAGTTTTCAGGTTGATCACACCGTCGTGCTTCCTGTGCGGTTTTCCTTTCAGGACGTCCACTGAAGTCTGTGGACTTGCCGCTGTGCTCACACCCTGTCATGATGAGAGCATAAGATTACATAGATTACTGCTCTAATAAATAAATGATAAAGAGACACAGGGGTGCTGATAGTCACACATCACTCTGTGGCAAAACACACAGAATTAAAAAGCTTACTGAAATGGGACAATTCTGCCAATGGTCCATAATGAATAACAATATAACCACTACAAACCTTGCTCCATGGGCCTTAAAGTGTCAGTCAGGAGCACTTTAATATTGTGAAATATATCTATATCTATTTGTAAGTGAGATTTCCCAACACCTCACTAATAAGCAGTGGTGCAGTAACATGTCTATCTATTAACTAGAATAACGACATTTAAATGGCTCATAGTGAGGCTTAAATTACATGAAGTGATTTTTACCTGTGGCACTTTGTAGTTATTTGGTGAGTTAAAAAAAAAAAAAAAAAAAAAACCTTATTTCAAAAGTAAAACAGGAAGTAACGTGCATGTAGTAACATCTGACAGCACTCATGGCCTGCCTTAAAAACAAACTTTCTTTGTTATTAAAAATACTGAAAAAGCTCAACACTGCCCAAGCTGAAGATTTTGTTTGCTTGTTTTTGAATACAATTTATTGTAATACCCTTGTTTGTTTACATTATAAATGATGCTATTCTCTTTTGTCTGTGAGTTTTTTTCCCCCATTGTTGTAACGAATATGCTTTGTTTCGTTTTACCCACTTTTTCTTATGTATTTTATCATCTTTTTTTATTTTAGTTTTAGAATATTTTACAGCCTTGCACTATAGTTAACATGTTTGTTTTAGTACTATCATTCAATGTGCAATTTGCATCCACATGACTGTCCTTTTTTTATTTTCTAATTTAAAAAAAAAAAATTTAAAATATTTTAGCATCAGGAGGCTAAAGAGGGCGTTTAGCTGATTTGTAAAATTATGACAATAAAAAATCAAGAGGCTGAGATTTATTCAATGCAGACGAACCTAACTGAACACTTTACACGTATAACTATATTACTCATTGGAAAACTGTTGACATTCAATTCACAACTTTCAAAACACCCAAGACGTAAATCCACAGGGGACCTTTAATTCCAAATAAAATATAAAATCATTAATTCAAACTATCAGTCAATCTACATCCGTCTGATGTTAAATGCTCGTTCTTGTGCCTGACCTTCACGGTTCAAAATGATGCGTTCAATGACATCCTCCAACACTCACCCTGCATACGGTCCGAGACACAGCCGTCCTCAAACACACCGCACAAACTTTGTAGCTCCGCGATGCCATTATATCACAACACAGCGTTTACAATCAGTTTTAAGGTCACTTCAACGCTTCAACAGCACCGGACCCACGTTTGAGCGACGACGGTCCATCAAGAAAATATTTCCGACCGGTGTCACGGTCTGAGATCAGTAATGAGCTTGCGCGCTACCGAAAAATTAATGTATGCTACTTCCGCTTAGCTTTTTTCTACTTCCGCCGTGCTGAGATAATATATATATATATATATATATATATATATATATATATATATATATATTGAATGGCTCCTTTTCTTGTACAAAAATCTACAACTGCTCAAATGTGTTTTATAATTTAGTCAATGCAGTTTTTATTAATATTACTTGTATTCTGTTTGGATAAAAATAAAGCACATGTTGGAAAAACATGATTATAATAAAACTCCATACAAAAATAAATAATTTATTTTCCCAAAAAAACATGATTACAATATACATTGCAGTAAAAAACAGTTAACCTAATGTAACTTTTTTTTTTTTTTTAATTTTAAATTTTAAGAGGAACGAAGTACGACGTAAACTCAGACCGTGACACCGGAAACGTCGTACGCTGCGAATCTTTGTTCCACCTTAGTAACAGAATCGAGCTCACTCTGTATGTGTTTACACTTTGTTAATGGTTTGGAATACACACACATATACCTACATATATATACTGTGCACTTATGTTCAAAAAAAAAATAAAAAAAAAAAATGAATAAATAAATTAAAAAAATATATTAATAAAAATCCTAACCAGTGGGTGGCGGAAATGCACCTTAAGTTGTTGCTCAACCACCAAAAAACCAATAGAAGAAGAAGACGGAAGAGGCGAAAGTTTCCCGCTTTGGTACTAAGGTTGTGTTGTTGTTGTTGTTGCTGGTGTGAACCAGTACTGACAGGCATTAATAATAACAGTCCACCATGAGGAGAACCAGAGGGTCCACCGCTAAGACTAAGAAAGCAGCAGAAAGTGAAGAGGAGGTCCCGTCCGACGCCATAACAGGTCTGTAGCTGTTCGGACTGAGCCGACATGTCTGGACAGAGAACGGCTTCATTCATTAGCTTTATTTTTGCTTTTCTTTAATTTGCCTGATGATAATTCAGCACACCTGGGTCTGGGGGTTCTCCCCCTCGACAAAATGTTACAAAATGCACGCAATTTCCTGCATTCTGGTGCATTTTAGCCTTAATATGAACAAGTAAATAAAATCTTAATAAAAACGCTGGCCCAATAATCTTACTGAACTCAGTCACACTTATGTCATAACTGTGCGTAATGAATAAAAAAAACTGTATTTCTTTACTTTTTATTTCATGTTGCAACAAATTAATCACAGAATTACACTGTTGATACTTGAAGCAAAACAAATTTAATGCTTTTCAATGCCATTTCATTTTTCATGTCCAAATACAATATTTTAATGCCACAAATGCAGAAGTCAGTGCATATTTAATTTAAGATTTGCAAACATTTCATCAAACAGATGAAATGTTCATTCATTCCATTCACATCAAACTGTCTTACAGAACTAGCTACTCGATAATCACAAAATCAACACATTTAAACTGATTGTCAAGTTAACATTAAAACTAGTTAGGTTTGAGTATATGGGGCGGGGGTTGTAACCCCCTAATCCCCACCGTATTTTACGCATATAATCCCAGGTGTGATTCACCACCAGCTAGGAGTAATTGCCTTCTTAAATACACAGTAAACTAGGGGTGTGTATTGCCTGGCATCTGGCGATACGATTCGTATCCCGATACATAGGTCACGATACGATACAATATATTCCGATATTAAAGTATGAGGCGATTATCGCTATTTTTTAAAAATATATATACCTAAGAAACAACTAATCTGTTAATGTGTACACCTTTATGAGAACATTATGTATGAAATATATTTTATTGGCATAGTTTACACTCAAAACATTGGCTTTAACATGCCATGTGCCACCAATTTAAAATAACTTACAATCTGCCTGTGGCTTTTAAACCAACTTTAACTTTAGTTCAACTTAACTGAGGTTTATGCCTAGAACAACAAATAAATGCAGAAAGTTTTTGTTTCAGCGCACTTCTTTGTGTTGTTACAATGTCTCCTGCAATGGAAAAGACTTTCCTGGGTAAATAAAGGTTAAAAAAAAAAAAAAAAAATTGATATGGATGCATTTTGAGTCAATCTGAGAATTGCGCGATGTAATATTGCAATATATTGCCAAATTGCTACTAGAACTAGAAAGTCACTCTTTTCAACTCAAATATACTAATACCATCCAATCTGTGTGTGACCAGTGTGGCAGTGGAAGGGAGATCAGGGTCAGTGGGAGACCTACTCATCTGAAGCCAGCGCCTTGTTGGACTCGGCCGTGTCTGCGGGTGAAACCTCAGTGACCCTTGACCTGGGTTCAGGGACAGACTATGAAGTGGATCTGAAGAAGATGTTCCAAATCAACCCTGTTACAAAGTACAAGAGGAAGATCCGCACTCACGCTGTAAAGCCAGGTACTTTGTCATAAGTTTGTGGGTAAATAAGTCGACTTTGTAGATCAGAGACTCTGAAGCAGACATGGTCTGGGGGCCACATTTAACCCTTATGCTGCGTTCACACCGGATGGGTCACAAAATGTTTGCGCGACCAGATTACATTCAAAGTCAATGGGATAGACGCGCCAAGAGGCAAATTTGTACCCTGTGGGGTATCGCGATCTGATTCGTGCGGCAAGAGCGTTGGCCGCGGAATGCACGCTCCCGATTTTCTGTGACATTCGTCATTCGCTTGAATTGAAAATTATAAACACAGAAAATTACACAAAGACGACAAGTAATATACAAGAATGACTCCATTAATGCAAAACAACAAAACTTCACAAAATGACGGATAAATAACACAAAAATGAATCCGAAAACATACAAAATGACAAATAGTACACAAGAATAAGTCCTGAAATGCAAAACCACAAAAATTCACAAAATGACTCCAAAAACATACAAAATGATGGAAAAAATACATAAAAAGACAACAAAAATGAATCCAAAAACACATAAAATGAGATAAAAATATATACAAAATTAAAAATAAAATGAAAACACACAAACTCTTTGTTTTTTCCTGTGTTAATGCTCAGATTGGTCATTATTCTAAATGCTGACATTTAGGTGAAATTATAGTTTTAGGCCAAAAATTTGCCTTTTCATTTTCTGTAATGTTTTCTTTTTCTCTTTTCACAAGAAAGTGTAAATGAAGCGGTGGCGGTGGCCAAAGATGAGCAACCAGCACAAATAAAAGAAGAAGAAGTGGAGGCAGAGGAACAACCACCAACCAAAAGGAGGAAAGGACAAGGCAAGAAACAGACAACGGCAGAAAAAAAACCTAAAGAGGAATCAACGAGTGAAGGTGATTTAAGGTTTTTATCCTAATTACTTTTCTCTGTTTTACCTTTAAATAAATAGTAACTGTTGTGTGTTGGATGTGATTAATACAGTTTCTATTTTCTTGTGTTAATGAACAGAAGTTGTGAAAACAGTGGTGATGAAAGGAAAAGCTCCAGTGGACTCTGAATGCAAAGCTAAACTGGGAAAGGTCTTTATGCACTTAAGCTACTTTTGTAATGCCTGAATGTTTTTTTTTGCAATAATATTTTATCAAAATTCATAAATAGACATCTTTAGAATTATCAATAGTTTTAGTTTACCATTTAAATAAATATTCAACTTTGTGTTTGTTGTCAACACTGTAAGACATAAAGTTCCCAGTTCACTAAACTGGGAAACATTAACTCTAAATCACCTTTAGTTTTTTAAAATGTGTTTTGTGTATTTTCTCTTCCAGGCTCACATTTACAGTGAAGGAAATGATGTGTTCGATGTGATGCTGAACCAGGTAAAGTTTTAACAAAACAAAACACGTGTGATTGTGAAATTAGAAATTATTATTTGATATGTGTGGGGCGCGCCTTCCCTGGGGGGCGCCAGAGTTCTTCAGGGGAGGTGCAGCGTGCGAGACGAAATAAACCAGAAGAAATCGTGGTAAACATTATCACACAAAGGAGAAGAAGAAAGTGGGAAGTACATGTATCTGTGGTGTCTTAGGGGGACTGATACTCGCACACTTTGAAAACCCTTTGTTTTCCCACAATGCAATGCTGAAAACTTTTCCGACAATGTCAATAAACCAGGATCAAAACAAATGTTTGCACAGCAATTTCAACCTTTTGAGCAAATGATCTTTTATTTATTGATCCATGAGGCCTACACTGTCTTTATCTGCAGCTTTAAACTTTTCCTAATTGACACTGAAGCTCCCGTTATCTTAACAACAACAGAATGGAAGTTTTCAAACCTTAGTGCTAAATTTATCAACATCTGTTTTGTAATTTTCAGACAAATCTTCAGTTCAACAACAACAAATACTACCTGATTCAGCTGCTGGAAGACGACAACGCCAAATCATACAGTGTGTGGGCGAGATGGGGCAGAGGTGAGACAATAGTTTAATGTTTTTATTTATTTATTTGATCCATGAGATTGCCCAGTGTACTAATGGTTTGTTCTTGTCTGCTGCTGCAGTGGGTAAAGTGGGCCAAAACAGTCTCACAGCCTGTGGAGGAGACTTGCTACAGGCCAAAAATGTCTTCAAGAAAAAGTAAGGCTGTGTTTTTTTTTTTTTAATTTTATTTTTATGTTTTTAATAATGTGTATATTTGGGGGTGTCTGGTTTAACGTGTTGCAGGTTTCTTGACAAGACGAAGAATGAGTGGGACGAACGGGATCAATTTGAGAAAGTAGCAGGAAAATACGACATGGTGTTCATGGACTACAGCGCAAATGAGGAGGTAAAACGTTAAACTGACTGCAAGCATAATGACAATGGCTGATTAAACTATTAAAGATTAAATAACATAGTAAAAATGAGGGGGGAGTCACAAACAACAGTGAAATAAGAAGGAAAATCACACAATCGCACAATAAAAATGAACAAAAGGTCCATAAAACAAAGGAAATGTCAGAAAAATACATTTAAGTGACTTCTCTTTTAGAGCAGCCTAACTACCAGCATGTTGATCAGCTCCTGTTGCTACACAAAAACCTAGACACTCCAAAGCCCTAACTTGATGAACAGTTGACTAACTTCAAAAAGTTATGTACAATTTTTATTTTATTTTTGTACGTGTTGTTTACCTCCTTTCTGATGGAGGTTTTATTGTATTTATTTCAGTATAAATCATTGAATAAATAATGATAAATCAGTCAATGACTCAATGTGATTGTTTTTTGGAACTGGGACATATTTCTAAAAGTTTAGGATTCAACTTATGTGTTTGGATAAGGAAAAAATTGTGATAATCGTCACTGTAGGATCACAATACTTATAAAATCAGAATCGTAATTTAAATCGAATCGGCACCCAACAATGGTGATTAAAATCAAATTGGGACAACAGGGTATCGTCCCAGCAATGATAGCTACAATGATAGTTGCATTGCTACACACTTGTTTTGTCATTGTACAGGAGGAGAAGAAGAAGACCACAGTGGATGCCGCCCCCACAGAGAAGATTTCCAAGTTAGATGTGAAGGTTCGGTCGCTTCTGGAGCTCATCTGTGACATCAAAGCCATGGAGGAATGTGTGCTGGAGATGAAGTTTGACATCCAGAAAGCTCCTCTCGGTCCGTACGGCTGTTCAAACTCTAGTTTGATATAATAAATGCACAGTTTGGGTGATTATTCTTTGCTATGTTCTGTTTAATTCCACTGGTAGGTAAACTGACTACAGAGCAGATCCGAGCTGGATATGAAGCGCTGAAGTTAATCGAGGACTGTTTGAAAAAGAAGAAGAGTGGAAATAAAGCTCTGGTGGAGGCGTGCAACCTTTTCTACACCCGCATCCCACACAACTTTGGGTAGGAGATGCACAGCTGTGCCTTTGGTTTATAGGCGTGTGTAACTTTGAGTTTCACTTTTCCAGGTTGAAGACTCCTCCTCTCATTAGTACGGAGGTCCACCTGAAGGAAAAAATGGCTCTACTGGAGGTAGAGCATTTGAATTTAATCTACTTAGTCCTGCCCAGATTAATTATAAACCAGTGTTTCTCAAATGGAGGTACGTGTACCCCTAGGGGGCACTACAGGGCGTACTTGAGAGAGAGATAGTGGAAAATAACAAAGTGTCACCCCAGGCTTGAGATGACCGAAAATGATCAAAACTATAGAAATAAATCTATTCAGGAGCCACTAAATCAGGGTTTTTCAACCTTGGGGTCGGGATCCTATGTGGGGTCGCCTGAAGTTTCTAAAAAAAATTAATTGATTTTTGAAGTTTTTAATTCTTCTTCTTTTTTTATGAAAACAACACATAATTTTAGAACTATTTCTATACTTTCACTTTGTGAAATATAAATCTAGTTAAACTAAAATGCAGTAAAAAAATCTTGATATCAAAATGGGGTCACGATCCAAGAAAAGGGTTGGAAACCACTGCACTAAATACTGTTTCTTTCCACTTATTTACAAAATAAGATCCTTTAAAATGTTGTAGTCAGACAAAGGGGGTACCTGGATTCCAAAATAAGAGAAAGGGGTACTTGAGCCAAAGAAGTTTGCTATAAACCATGAAGGATGAGTTTGTTCCGTGTTGTGTTTCTGAAGGCCCTGAGTGACATCCAGATAGCTGTTAAAATGGTCCAGTCTGGACAGGACAGCGACGAGCATCCTGTGGATCGTCATTATCACTCACTGCAGTGTAAACTGGAGCCTCTGGATCCCAGTGGCAGCAACTACAAAGTGAGTACCACTTTAAGAGATTCATCAGCTGACTGCATTGGGTTTCAACTAGAAGTTATATATTTTAGCATATTGCAGCTTAAAAAGATGGTCCTTTGTACTTTTACTGCAACGATGGGCAACTTTTATCACAGCTGGGGCCACAAAAATGTAATAGTCTGATCTGATATCAACATCTATGTCTGCATTTAGGGCCTATGTTTTTAAGCTAAATAATTATATTCTGGATTTATCTCCTTTAGCGGGCTTCACCTAACCTAACCAAACATAGAACAGAAGCTGCCCTACAACAGGCTGAGTTAAGCGTGTTGATTTCAGTCTGGTTAAACGGTGAATATTACAGCATCAGACCAATCACAATCACAGAGGAACTGAGAGCAACTTACGTCACAATTGAAGAATAATTCTTTAAAAATATGAAAATCCATAAATTAGACCAAAAACAACATTGTTGCTGCAGTGAAAGCAGAAAGTAATTAATGCAGGAATTGATGAGTGTTAATGCTTAAATTAGTGAGATTATAAAAGAAGAATAAACAGACATTCTGATCAGTTTCCCTTTCTCTTTTACTTTGTCTCTGGTCTGATGCTGCATTCATACAGATCAGCTTATTACATCATAAGGTGGTATATATTTATATTTTACATTATCTTACAGGACTGAGGCTCTTTGCATTACTCCAGAGTACATTAATGAATGAATGAATAGTTATGAATTTATTGGTCTTAAAGCGCCCGACGCACACAAGCTTTATCATCTAACTTATTTTACTTATTTTACTTTATCAGTCCATCAGATATTAATCTATATCTTTCCTAAAGGATGTCATTGGTAAATTAAAGGATTGCATCAGTTTGTAAATATTATCTCTCTCCTGTCAGCTGTCAGATCAGATTCACACAGTGACGTGTTCACACAACACCTTTTATTGGACAGCTCGCTTTCTAATGTCGGGGCCAAATTTACGGTTACCTCGGCTTTAACTTGTGATGGATGCTCTGCATTGATAAATGATAAGAACCAGACTGAAAAAGTTGATGAAGTAATAAATTTTTTTTTTATTCTAAACGATATAGAAAAGGAGTACAAAGCAGGATCGATGAGGGAGATGTGACCGGCCGGTCGGAGGAAAAAGAACAGAACTAACTGGAAAACTGTCCACATAGTATATTTTACAGATTGATAGCCCCACCCCAGACGATTGGACAGGAAGAGAGGTCAGCTTGCCCCATGGGCTTGGTGCCACCGGTATCGCATATGATAGCCACATGCGTAGATGTGCGTAGGTGTGTGGCGTCTGTGTGTGGCGTCTGTGGGTGCTGACCAACCTTGAGCTGCAGCTGTGTTTATCAAATGAGGCATGTGAGCGTTTCTGACCTTCCCAAGGTAGAAAGACAGACAAAGAGAGTGATTGAAAGTTACATCTCGAGGCAGGTATACAGTTAATTGAGTAAGATCGATGAGTAAATACATGAGTAAATATAATTTATTAATTTTGCCACCACACTAAGAAAACTGATTCGTCAGGAGGCGGGACTTTATCACTCGCTAAATAGGCCAAAATTCGCCAAAACCTGCTCCCGACCAGGCTAGCCATTCAGCGTGAGTTTACATGGGGATTTAGCTCCGTAAGTCGTTAGCAAGCTTCGTAGTCCAGCACACACTGATTAAATCCTGGAAGTTAGCGAGATGAGTGGTAATCTCGCTTCGTAACTTACCCCCTTAGAATAATGACCAATCTGAGCTTTAATGCAGGAAAGAACAATAGGGGGGGTTTTATTGACATTTTGTGTGTTTTTGAGACATGTTTTTGGTATTTTGTATATTTTGTTTAGTGTGTTTTTGTTGTTATACTTGTGTGCTTTTGTTGTCGCATTGTATATTTTTGTCATTTTGTATATTTTTCTCATCTTGTATGTTTTAAGAGTAATTTTGTGTATTTTTGTTGTCATAATGTGTTTTTGGAGTAATTTTTGTCATTTTGTGTGTATTTTTGTCATCATCTTATGTTTCAAGAGTAATTTTGCGCATTTTTGTTGTCATGTGTCTTTTGTGTATTTTTGTTATAGAGTGTGTTTTTGGAGTAATTCTGTATATTTTTCTGTCATTTTGTGTATTTTTGTATGCCTCATTTTGTGCATTTTTGTTGTTGTATTGTGTTTTTGAAGTCATTATTGTGTATTTTTGTTGTCATGTATATTTTTTTTAATCATTTTGTATATTTTTTTGTCGTAATGTTGGTTTTTGGAGTAATTTTGTGTGTGCATTTTTGTTGTCAAAACATCTCAATTACTAAATTAGAATAAGGGCTGCTTGTTGCCCATGTGTGTTTTTTTGTCTAAATCATTAGTTTTGTGCTACTCTGCCTGAGTTGTGCATTAAGTAAAATCTTTTCTGAAGATCATAGACAAGTACCTGCAGTCGACCCACGCCTCCACCCACAACTACTACACCATGACCTTGGTGGATTGCTTCTCGGTGGACAGGGAAGGGGAAAACGACAACTTTCTTTCACAGTTACACAACAAGTGAGTAGATCAGATGCACACTGAGATTAAAACACTGTGTTTCTGAGCTGTTAAAATCCACCAAAACAATGGAAAACTGTGTTTTTCAAACAGGACTCTTCTCTGGCATGGTTCACGTCTCTCTAACTGGGTCGGCATTCTTAGTAAAGGCCTCAGGGTGGCCCCACCTGAATCTCCTGTCACTGGTTACATGGTAGGATGGTTGAAACTCGTCTACATTTGACACGTTTTTATTGTTTGCTCATCTTGACAATATTTTGTCAGTAGTATTAAAACTGAAGTATCAGTATGACATTTTAACTTAAAATTGCTGGAGATAATTTTTTATCAGATAAAGACACAGTGTAGGCCTCATTGATCAATGAATCAAAGATCAATGCTTGAAGAAAGACGTCGAAGATTTTGTTAGGAGAAATGAACAGTTTTTGTTGTTAATTATTATAATGAGAAGCTAGTTAATTCACAAAAAAAGGCATTAAATAAGTATGCACTTCTTCCCACTCCTTTTTCAAAAATATGAACTGAATTGCAAAATTGTGTTGAGAATCTTTTTGTTTTATTTGTTTATTATATTTTGTTCACATGTTGGAAATAAATAAAATAAAACTATCATTCAAAAAACGCAAAAGGTTGAAATTACAGCTCGAAATTTTGTTTTCATCCCCATCATCTTTCTCACGTTGTTGGAAAAGTTCTTTGCATTGCATTCTGGGATATGGAGTCCTGTACACGGATGCACAGAAGTACCAAAGTTACTTCCCAACTAGGGCTGGGCGATATGGCCTTTTATAAATACCGCGATATTTTTAGGCCATGTCACGATACACGATATATATCTCGATATTTTGCATTACCCTTGAATTAACACTTTGATGCACAAAATCACACCAGTATGATGATTCTATATGTCTACATTAAAACATTCTTGATCATACTGCATTAATATATGCCAATTTTAAACTTTCATGCAAAAAAGGGGATATCACAACTAAGTCAAAGTTGACATAACTGTATTTATTAAACAGTGAGTGGCTCAAACATAAAATTGTCAACAGAAAGTGCACGTTCTGTGCAAAATTGTCACAGAGACATTTCAAAACAAGACATTAGTGCAGGATGCAACTCACATGGCATTTCAAAACACAAAATTAAAGTGCACTTTTTGTACACAATGCCACTACAATATTTTAAAAACAAATAGTGCCCTTTTGTGCATGTTGTCATTAAGATGACATTTCAAAACAACACTAAATTTAAGTGCACCTTTTGTGCATAATGCCACTAAGATATTTAAAAAAAAAAAAAAAAAAAAAGTCAGCGAGTTTAACGGTATGGTCATTTTCAACACCGCACAGACTACAAGCTGCGATATATCGAGTATATTCGATATATCGCCCAGCCCTATTCCCAACACATTTCTGGTAAAACTTGTGGAAGTAAAAACATTTCTATGCATCATTCTAGGGGACTCCACATCTCACAATGTCAATAAACCAAGTGGAGATTCAAATAAATATTCGAGCGGCAATTTCTACCTTTTACATCTTTTTTTTTTGAGCAAATGATCATTGATTTATTGATCGTTAGGCCAACACTGGATTTATCTGATGAATAAACTTGTCTTCAGCAGCTTTATGCGTAACTTTCTTTGTCTATTTTTTCCCATCCAGTTCGGTAAAGGCATCTACTTTGCAGACATGTCGTCAAAAAGTGCCAACTACTGTTTTACCAACGAGTCCAACTCGACTGGACTGCTCCTGCTGTGTGAGGTGAGTTCGCTTCTCATTTATTTTGTATATCGTGAAAAAAGTTCAGAAAACATTATTGTTTATGCTGCGGTCAGTTAAAGCAAAAGTTGGAAAAGAGACACTGACTCGTCATCCATGGTGAAAAGGCACCAGTAAAGGGCGCCTGTAAGCTTTTAGCTTCACCCTGCATTAATGTAACAATGCATTGTTGAGTGTTAATGTTTTGTGTGTGAGTGCAGGTTGCCCTGGGAGACGCCAACGAGCTGCTACACGCCGATTACGACGCCAACAATCTACCAGCTGGAAAACACTGCACCAAAGGCCTGGGACAGACTGGACCTGACCCCAAAAACTCAGTCACCCTGTTAGTCTGTTTCAATACTATGACACGTTTCATACGAGGCTGGAAAATGATCAGCTGTACACAATTAGCGCTAAAATCACTGTGTAACACAGCAAAAATACTTTCTGATAGACATACATGACTAAATTTTGTCATAGTTTTGGTGTTATATTTAAAGACAGAACAAGTCTTTTTTTGTGTATTTATTTTTTAATGTTTTTGTATATATTTTTCTCTAATTTTATGTGTTTTTCGATTAATTTTTGTGTGTTTTTGTTGTCCTGTGTATTTTTTTTATCACTTTATGTTTTTGGAGTCATTTTGTTTTTTTGTCCCTTTGTGGTTTTTTTTGGTCATTTTGTACATTTACTTTGGGGGCCGCACAAAATGTAGTCATTTTGTGTGTTTTTGGAGTCACTTTGTATATTCCTTTTGATGTTTTGTGTATTATGTCATTTTGTGCTTTTTTGTTGTCATTTTGAATATTTATTATTTATACTTTTATGTATTTTTGCTGTCATAATGGGTAAAATTTGTGGACATTTTGTGTATTCGAAAATTTTGTTGTCTATTGTATTTTTCTCAAATTTTGTAAACATTTTTTTCAAGTCATTTTGCATTTACTAGCAGGGCCGCCATTTTCCCACGTCATACAGTACCTAAATTGTGTACAGAGTTAAGTTTTAGCATTTAGTTTCCCCACAGTTTAAATTAACAGGGAGGTTTAAGGAACAAAAGCAGAACAAATCTGAATCTGAATAATGTATATTTTCGAAACGATTGATCAACATGCTTCCTTTGTCTCTGATTATTTTCTTTCTGTCATTTAGGGACGGTGCCACAGTGCCGTTGGGCCCCGGTGTGAAAACAGGCGTGGGTAAAAATAGCAGCTACTCCCTTCTCTACAATGAGTTCATCGTGTACAACCCGGCCCAGGTCCGTTTGAAGTATCTGCTGCGTGTGAAGTTTAACTACTAAGACTCATCACAGCGAGGAGACGACTCAGCGTTCACGTTCTGCTTAATATATTATAAACCTGTTAACAGAAATGTTTACCTTTCCATCCACTAGCAAAAATGTTTTACAATCATCGAGTGACTGCTGCAATGCTTGACTTATTATTTGAGTCTTGAACTTCAGTTATTAATTGAGTTATTATATGTAAAGCTGAAAATATGTGTAAAAAATAACTCATCATACTGCAGTGATGCTATTTTTTAATTTTTTGGACAGGTTCGATAGTTTTCGGTAAATGTTTTTCAAGCAATAAAACGTCAGAACTGTTTTTCCTTCTACAGTTTCACATTGTGGTTTTTATCTCTCTATTGTCGAATGTTTTTCTTTGTTATGGTTGTGGAACGACAGTTTGTAGAATGTTGGATTGAAATGGTCTCGGGGTGTTTTTGCACTAGTTTTTTTTTCATGTTGCTTTTACAATGTACAAGTACATTAAAATTCATTAAAAATGGATTTAAAAAGTTATTTCATCTGGACTTATTACAGTTTTTTTTTTTTTTTTTTTTCAATCTTTTTGATCTGAAACTTTAAAAATACATTCTGAATATAACCTTTAAAGTATGGAGGACCAAACCTGCCAAAAATGAAAATTAAATGAATAAATAAATGTGGAAAAAAAGAAATTAAATACAAGGCAAAAAAATAATAAAATACAAATGTTTAAATAAAAATACATTAAATAAATACATACAAAAATTAAAAAATACTATCCAAAAATGAAATGTAAAAAAACTAAACCCATATAAAATTATTTTACTTTTATTCATTTATTTTCTAAATATTAAAATATATATATTCAATTTTGTTCGTTTATTCATAAATTTTTTTAGTTTTTACCTTTTGTATTTTTTTCCACTTATATTTATTTGTATTTAAATTTCCTGTTTGCTATTTTTCACGTTATTAATTTATTTTTTAATTTTGGCAGGTTTGATCCTTTATGTTAAAGATGACCCACACAGAGAAAAACATTCTGAGAATTTATTAACACTTTAAAGATAAAAATTCTGATTTTTTTAAAATTATTTTCAAACAAATACAAGATTCTGTTACAACATAGAGCCAATATCATCCGACCAGCAGCAAAAATGAGCGTTTTGGTTTGTAAGTGGGTACACCCCTTCAAAGGCAGAAATATTTCAAAATAAGATATTGTAATAGAGGCCTTTTCTTTACAGCTTTGTTTGCGATGATCACATGTGCATCATGTCTGTTTAACATTGTTACCTCCTCCCCAGCAGGTAGAGGAAGAGGAGTATAATATCAAGGTAGATGGTGAGTGCAGCTCTGACATATTCCTCTGGATCCAGACGGAAACTCATCACTCCCATCATGAGCTGACAGTCGATCAGTAGGAACTGGGATGGATGAGGGAAAAAAAACCTTATTAAATGTATTCATGTAACATGTATTGTCTTTAATTTCTTTTTACCAGAGAATAGAAAAGAGCTCCCAGGCATCCATAGACGACATCAGTGATGTAGGAGTTGTAGAAGATGCAGATGATTCCAAACATGATGAGATCCACGGCAAGAATCAATACAACACCATAACAAATGGTAAAATCCCATTTGGTCTAAAAAATAAATAAAAGGAAACCAGTGATAGTTTAAACATTCATTCCTGTATGTGACGCCCTTTTTAGTTGTATCTTTAGACTATGCTGCACCTCACCTTTAATAATTTAATAATTCTTATATAAAATCAGCATGTGATAAGCATGTTTTTATGAGTGGACATCCATCTATTGATTGTTTGACATTCTATCAAGAAAATAAGTGTGTAGCATGTATACTATGCTTTATTACCCTCCTACTGCCAATACATGTGATGTACTGTGGGAGGAGAATAAGGAAGAAAGCAGAAAATGAACAGAGTAAACATGTAAACTTTAAATTCCCCTTGAATTAAAAAAAAAAGTTTTAAGATCTCGAAGGCAATTCATCCATCATGATGATGATTATCTACCTGTGCTGAGAACAGGATGATGCTGACTGTAATGACCAATGTGACTCCCATCATGATGATCACAGCGTAGGTGTCGTGAAACGAGGCAATGGTCCCCACCATGTAGGATAAACTCAAGGTGACAACAGCCTGTTGGGACACACACACACACCAGTCTGTTGAAGAATACAACCTAAACATTTGTTAAACTCACTAAATATCTACATGGTTTACTTTCACTTGTATCTATAAATCCTATTCAACTTTTCATCCTTATTTGAACCTTTTTTTTTTTTTCTTCCATGTTAATGTTAGTTGCTTTGTATAAAGATATGTTCGGTGGCCCTGAAGTGCAAAACACAAATGCAACAGAGAGAACATCCAAAAAAGAAAACACAAACACAAAAAAGAAACCGTAAGATAATCATTGAACGACACCTGCCTCATTCAGTCAGTGATGTCACGTGAGCCAACCCTTCCACCGACATCTTCCGGTTTCGTTTGCAATTTCTGTTTTGTCGTTTGTGTTTGCATTTTCTTTATTGTGTTTTGTGTTTTTTTTGCGTTCCCATTTTGTCTTTTGCGTTTGCATTTTCTTTTTTGCATTCATGTTTTGTCTTTTGCATTTTTTTGCGTTGGGGTTTTGTCTTTTGTGTTATCTTTTTTTTTGCGTTCCCGTTTTCTTTTTTGTGTTTTCTTTTTTGCATTTTCTTTTTTTGGGTTTTCTTTTTTTGGGTTTTCTTTTTTGTGTTCATGTTTTGTCTTTTGCGTGAGAATTTTCTTTTTTGTGTTTGTGTTTTTTCTTTTGTGTGCTCTCTGTCCTGATGAATAAATATATAATCTCTAATGCAGTGCTTCATTGATGAGGACAGGCCGTTGGACCCACCAGTCCCACCACGTTCCAGGGGTGACGGCGGCTGAAGGATTCAGAGAAGCTGAGGGCGATGGCGACCACTGCAAAGATGATGAAGGAGCTTAAATAGGCCCAAAGGTTGGTTTGCACCGCCTCCTTAACCACGGTAGAGAAGGTGAACACACACACCACACTGAAGGTGAACAGCAGCTGCAGGATGAGGAGGCTGAAGACCTGAAGAGAAAACCATGACAAGACAGTTTTACTATAACTAAATAAACTTTTTTTTTTTGGGGGGGGTTCAGTTACGTAAAACAGGAAGGTCCTTTCATGTTCATTGTTTTTCAGGTACAACTTTTACCAAAATGAGATCTTTGCAAATACATGGAAGAAGTAATCGATGCTCAGTCTGCAGGTGTGGGCAACTGGTTGAACCCCCGGGGGCCAAAGTAATGTAAAATCACAGAAAAATACATAAAAAAAGCAAAAACACTAACAAAAATACACAGTGACTCCAAAAATATATAAAATCACAAGAAAATATACAAAATTACTCAAAAAAAAAAACTATTTTCCAATAAGACAACAATAAAAAACACAGAAAACCCTTTTGTTCTTTTGTGTGTTAATGCCCACGTTGGTCTTCATTCCAAGTGTTAATCTTGTGCCCACGTATCAGACAATCACTTTTTTTTTTTTTCCTTTGGTTGAAAAAGTGGTAAAAAGAAATAGGGAAAGGAGGAGTTGGGGTAATGTAATTTAAAAAGTAGGAACAATTTGTTTAAACTGGCAAAAAATGGGCATGACGATCCGTGAATGTGTTTAAATTAAATATAGTTGCATAAAAATGGTAAAAATAAGCAAGAATGGGCTTAAGTTGTTCAAAAAATATTCTGAGTTTCTTGAAGTAATCTGACAACCCCTTCCCAGTGTCTCATGAGCTCAAATGGGGCCCTGGCCCAAAGGTTTAGAACCCCTAAGAACCCCTAATGTAGATCATAAAACAATTAAAACTGTGATAGGGCCAAAATAAACAAATAAATAATACATAATAATGATATGATACACTAAAATGAGTGATGTCTCAAAGCAAAATACTTAAAATTAAAATAAAAATTAAATGTTAGTACCAACCTTTCTAATAAAACCTCTCCTCACTGTGTCATCATCAAAGGAAGATGATGATAGGAGTGGAGTTGTGTCCTCTGCAGTCGATGGGAGAAAGCCAGGGAAAGACTCGTATCCAGCAGAAGGTTGGCAGATCGATGTGCTCTCAGCTTTAGGGACACTGTTCATCACTGGAGCTGCAGAATACGGCGGGGGCTTCTCATTGTGGTAGGAAGAGGTCAACGTATCAGACCCAGGAGTTTTTGGGGGTTTGAGGCTCTCAGGTTTATCTGACATTGTGAATGAAAAGGAAAGATCTGAAGAAAGGGGACACAAAAACATCAAAGTTGTGGAAAAAATCAGCTTCACCCTCTTAAATATCATGTAAAAGGTTGTTGTCTGACAGAACAAAAGCTTGAAAAGAAGATTCTAGCCTTTTTCAACCATGGGGTCATGACCCCATGCGGGCTCGCCTGAAGTGTCTAGTAATTGATTAAAAGAAATACATTTAAAACATTTTAAATTATTATAATTTTTCAAATTAAAACAACACACAATTTTAAAGAAGTATATTCTGTACTTTCCCTTTTATGGAAGTAGATTTGCTTTATTATTCAATCAAAAAAAACAACAACAAAGAAAAAAGGTGTTCAAATGCAATTATCCATCCATCTTCATACCCGCTTATTCCCGTTTTAACAGGGTCACGGGGGTCTGCCGGTGCCAATCTCCGGCTCTCATAGGGCGCTGGGCGGGGGTACACCCTGGACAGGGCGCCAGTCCATCACAGGGCAACACAGACACAGACAACCATTCACTCCTATGGGCAATTTAGAGACTCCAATCAACCTAACAGTCTTGTTTTTGGATTGTGGGAGGAAGCCGGAGTATCCGGAGGAAACCCACGCAGCACGGGGAGAACATGCAAACTCCACACAGAAAGGATCCAAGTCCACCTGGCTTGATCCCAGGACCTTCTTGCTGTGAGGCGGGCGTGCTAACCACTAAGCCACCGTGCGCCCCCAAATGCAATTATTTGGGTCTCAAACATGTTTTTTTTGCATTTAAACACTTTTTGCTTTTGAAAATGTTTTTTTTTGATTGAATAATAAAGACACAAATCTACTTCCATGCACTTTCTCAAATATATATCAAATTCAAATGAAATGCAGTTGAAAGAAAAACAAGAGAATAAAAAGGCAGAAAAAAGATAAATTAATTAAAAATGCAGTGTAAAAATATCTGAGCTCGCGCATCTTGTCACATTGTGCACTTATCCTGTATTTCCCTATTCTGTATTTGTTACACATCATAACAAACATGATCAAAAACTAATTATTGAAAAAAAGGTTAGGAACCACTGGGCTAGATAGTGTAACATTATCTTAGTGTGTGAAGTGGGATAGAGGTTAATTCAGACCATCTCATATAAGCACAAATCATTCTGACAGTAATATAATTCACATAATTCATGAGGAAAAAAGACAAGTTTGGTGATTAATTGTTGCTCAAGAATGGAAATGACAAAGGGAACTACAAGTGAAAATGTGGTTCAGACACAGATGTAACTATAGGAAACACAAATGTTGTGTCATATTTGGGTTAAAGGAATCCTGCCTAACAAAACGCATTATTTTGCACAATATTTGTTTTATTAACTTTTAAAAATGGGACGAAGAGAAGAAGAAGAAGAGCTCTGTTTTTTTTTTTTTTTTTTTTTTTTTTTTAACAAATGAAGCTTACAGGCTTACACTTTGCAAAGAACAGTTGCACATTGAGCGTGAATTACAAAGAATTGAGAAAAAAAAAAAAAAAAACATTACAATTTGTAACAATTGTATAAGCCAACAACATTAAGGTGCAATAATGGGTTCAAAGCTATCAGATTATTATAAAGCCATACTACCTTCTTGGAATTACATAGTTTTAAAGACTCCTTCAGAGATTTTAGTTCTTTTAGAAACACAATAAAAGCAGGTTTAGTGTCACCAAATGTACATTTGTCTACTAAGAATGATAATGATAAGATTATTAACTGTAAATTGTTTTTTCTTGTTCTCCAAAATAGTTCCAAATTTAACATCAGTATTAGTCAGTATTTCTAAATTATAGAGCTCCATGTTTCTCTCCTTAATGGCGTCTACGAAACAGCAGAGTGGGAACTGTCGCGCCCTGTGGCCACAGGTTTGTTTTTGGTTCACAGTTTTCATTTATCATCTGTCAGTAAACAAAAGAGGTTTACACCGACTTTTTTAACCTTTACTGATGTTTAGAGCAACCCAAAGCAGCACAAGTTGTCATTTTGACTGAAAAAGCTGCTAAAAGCTGCTAAATGATCCTGTATGCTTTACTCCAATAAAACACAATGGGCTAATGGGCTAACGGGCTAACGACGTCATCAATCACGTGATTTCAAGATGGCGGCGCACAGGTCGTAAAACGGTAAAGTACTCCCATTTTTAAAATAAAACAAATATGGTGCAAAATAATGCGTTTTGTTAGGCATATCTTCTAATAAGGACATGTCAAAGGTTTTAGGCCACATTTGTGAAAACAGTGGAGGATCCATTTAAGAAATCATTGTTTGTACCTCATTCAAATTCCTACACTCGCTGCAGTGAGTCGTAACATTTCTCCCAGTGCTAAATGGACAAGAATGGGTGTTTACATCAGCATCTATATAAACGCCTGTTAATCTCAATCTATGGATTGATATTAGACTTCTGTCAATTTCATTACACTGAGCCCTAAAACTAATGTGAAGATGTAGAACTGTGTCCCCACATGGAGTTTAATTTTTCTTTGTTGAGTGTTACTGTTTAACTGGGTTTTCATTTAAAGGTCAGTGAATTGATTAGAAAAAAACATGTTTATTATATAACTATTCATTAAAACAACGACAAAAACAGGACTACTTAGTATCATCAGGTAAAACTTAGATGGTGATTATTTTATCATCTGCTGAATGACATTACACTCAGTGAAAACTATAAATCAGATGTGGTGAACTCAGAAGCTCTTTTTTTAATTATTTAAATAAAAAATAAAAAATGTTAATCATAAAACAATGGCTGCTTACCTTTTCTGACGTGCTTTCTTTTTAGTCTCTGAGCCAAACTGACAAAAGAAACTGAAAGCTGACGTATAAACTTTTTTGTTTGACTTCCTCTCCATAGAAAGCAATGATAATGTGTAACTGTAGGTGTGGGAGTCATTACAAGTCTCGTGTTGCTTCATTTGTACATTTTTGGAGTTTCTCAAAATTACAGTTGCTACTAAAAACAACAACAAAAAAAATCACCTCTTTTTCCTGTATTCAATAAAACAGAAAGCAATCCAAACCAAACATTTGTTTAAATGTAACCCAGGTTTGATGAATTAACTTGTGAAGCTGCTAGCATACTAGCATTGTATGGGGTGCCGATTGTAAAGTTATAAGATTTAGATTTAACATTTAATATTTAACATTTAGATATAACATTTAGATTTAGATTTAATATTTAGATATAACATTTAGATTTAGATTTAATATTTAACATTTAGATATTACATTTAGATTTAATATTTAATATTTAGATTTAGATTTAACATTTAGATTAGGATTTAACATTTAATATTTAAATTTAGATTTAATATTTAACATTTAGATATAACATTTAAATTTAATATTTAGATATAACATTTAGACTTAGATTTAATATTTAATATTTAGATTTTGATGTAATATTTAACACTTAGATTTAATATTTAACATTTAGTTTTAATATTTAACATTTAGATATTGATGTAATATTTACCATTTAGATTTGATATTTTCCATTTAGATATAACATTTAGATTTACATTTCATATTTAGATTTAGATTTAACATTCAACATTTAGATTTAGATTTAGATTTAAGATTTAAGATTTAGATTTAAAATTTAGAATTAAATTTAGATTTAGATTTCATATTTAGATTTAGATTTAACATTTTGATTTAATATTTAAGATTTAGATTTAGATATAGACTTAAAATTTAGAATTAAATTTAGATTTAACATTTAATATTTAGATTTATATTTAATATTTAACAATACTAGAAAAGTAAATATCACAAATTTGGTCAAAAGCAACATTTAAAAAAAAAAAACAACAACAACTACGTTTTTTAAACATGGTTTGTTGCTAAATGTTGCAAAAAGTTGCTGTTTATTAGGCTTGTGCTACTTTACAATTGGCGCCCTATAGCATCTGTAACATAAACTTTGAACAAAGACTCAAAGAAAGATTTGTGCCTCTACAAAATATTTCACGAATCATAAGAGCAACTTTTAAAACTCAAATGTTATTACACTGCACTGGCTCAATAAATCAACTTTTCCTTTTGTAAGTTTTCAACATAGCATTAGCAACATTTAAATTCAGTTTAATGTGACTTTAATATGTTTTTAGGCTCACACTCAGTTTGTTTTAAGTTACATTTTCCAAGTGCAGTCTTTGATCAACACCCCATGTCACCCACACCACATTAATGCAAACCTCCCAGTTTTAGCTGGAACGGTAAAGAACCATTATACGAGCGTGCTCCCATTTTAATAGACTTTAACTGAAGTGTCATAAAGAACGGGATCCAGGGACGTTTGATTCCGTTGACACTACTGTACGTTTGTGGTAAGGAAAGGTTTTAAATGAGGTGGAAAATAGGTTTGAAAGAGCAAAGTGAAAATGTGGGATGGAGAGGGAAAAAAGAATGTAGAGACAGGGATGCGGTCAGAGTTTTCCATACAGTCAGGAATTGATCCCAGTGGACTTCCTCTGATCTGGATCCATTTTGTCTCCACTGGAAAAGACACTGAAGACCACACAAAACCAGCACAGTGCAATGTTTCTGAAGCTAACAGATGGAGACGATCATCTGCATTCAGAGTCACAGAGCAACAGACACACTAAAACAGTGTTTTTCAACATTGGGGTCGTGACCCCATGTGGGATCGCCTGGAATTCAAATGGGGTCGCCTGAAATGTCTAGTAATTGATTTAAAAAAAAAAAAAAGAAACCTGATTAACTATATATGTAGTTTTCAATGCACTTAAAAATGACTGCAGACATCAGATATATTGTCAAATGTGTAACTTTATTGCTGTGATTGTCCTCATGAGTTAAAATGCATAGAACAATTCCAAAATAAAAAGTAAATTAGGCTCTGTCATTCAAGAAATTTCAAGCTTTAATCCAGGTATAAGCAAAATTGCAACAGCAACTTCACAGTAGCTTACATTTTCTGATTAAGAAATCAGAAAACTACATATTTTACAACATATAACATTACAATTAAAAAAAAAAATAAACTTCCCTTAGCATCTCAGCATAGTTTGAATAAAACATTAATCATGCCTGTGTCACACATATAGCCTACTCAAAGGGTAAACATCTGTAAACAAAGAGGGGGCTGGCTTATTTTTATTTTTTTAAATCGAATTTGCAAAATAATAATTTTTATCTACAAATTTGATAAATCAATTAAATCATTTTTTTTGCCCAGCCCCAATGTGTGTATATATATATATATATATATATATATATATATATATATATATATATATATATATATATATATATATATATATGTGTGTGTGTGTATACTGTATATATGGCAAGCGGTTTAGGAAATTAAATATGTATTTATTGACTCTGGGAATACTGTATATAGAATGAATGAAAAGTTTGAATATATATGAGAAACACTTCCATATACTGTATTTATATTCAAACTTTGTGGCAACAAAAACATAAGAAACAAGTATTTAATTATGTATTTATTCATTTATGTATTTATTTTTGCAGATATTTATTTAATTACTTATACATTTAATTCCCCATTTTTTTTAAATATGTAATTATGTTGTTTTTTGTCCCACATATAGGATACAGCCTCCAAAAACACAACATAGCTGCTGCATGTGGAGGGTTGAACAGTTGAAATTTAAAAATCCAAAATTCCATATAAAGAAATATAGGATGAGGTCATTTTAACCTTCTTTGCATAAGTAAGGAAATAATTTGCATGCAGTGATAATTCTTACACTCTCACTCTGAGAGCATGAATGAAGATCACATTCAAACTGAAAATGCATTTTACAGTAAGTGTTTTTTTTTTTAATTTTTTTAAATCATACCACTTTTCCAGAGATCAGCTGTCCTGGGAACAGTTATGGGTGGAGTTAAGGGCAGCCTTTGTTCTCTCTGTAATGCTCCTTAACATCAGCAGCAGCAGCAGCAGCATGGTCAGATAATAAAGCTGACAGTGAGTTATCGCCACAATAAAAGCAAGTGCAGGGAGTCATTTTCCAGATGTTCCAACTGAATGATTTATGAGGGCTTCTTTTCATTGCTGTCACAAAGTTAGGATTTCCAATTAACAGTTCTACTGATAAATGCATAGTGAGGAGAGAGCAGGCTTGGTTGAAGGGATCAAGATGTCTCATTTTCACTTTGAAAACATGCTTCTTCTTCTTTTTTTTTTTTATATCACAAAATAAAACATTTTATTGCAAGTTTTTACAAAGTTTGAAAGAAAACCTGCGTTTCAACCCTGACATCACTCTAAAGTTTTATTAGGAGGGAAATATAGAGAAACACAGTGAGTGTTTGAAAAGACAATAGCAGACGACAGGTTAGTGCAGGGGTCTGCAACCTGCGGCTCTGGAGCCTCATGTGGCTCTTTAACTCTTTTGCAATGGCTCCCTATAGCTTTAAAAAAAAAAAAAAAAATTAAATTATGAATTGGTATTTCTTATTGGTATTGATGATTAATGCCATTAACTTAAAATAAAAATCTGATAAAACAGTTGTTTAACCTAAAAAAAAAATGATTTCCACTACAGACCATCAACTTTCATTGCCCCTGTGGCTAACCTAGGTTTTAAATTCCTTTTAAGATAACTAAACTAACAAAAAGACTATTCTGAAAGAAAATAGAGATTGTATTTGTGTGGGGAAAGATTTATTTCATTGCCAACATGCCAGCTTATTATGTATGCTTGATATGCTGCAAGAAATTAGCAATTAGCATGTGTTGAACGACATGATCAAGTTTTTTTTTGTAGCTCTTCAAATCAATTAACTCTAAAAATTATTCGATATTATTTTAACTGCATAGCATTTTATACACTATTGTTTTCCTTGACAAGGTATTTTTCCGGAAGGACTGCAATCCTGGCGAGATTAGGCAAAATGGCTCCTTTGAGGGTAAAGGTTGCAGACCCCTGGGTTAGTGGGACTTTCAGAGCATAGTGATGCAGTTTTGAGCTACAGTGAAAGTGTCAAGGGAAGGAATCAAGTCAAACAAAAACTATTTTTTTTAAAAAAAACTGTAAGTGTAATGTGAAGAATGATAACCATGTATAACTATATATGTAGAAAAGGTAAAAACATTTTCTTTAAACTCTCTTATTTGAGGATTTTTGTTCATGACACTGACAACCCAATCGACCCCAGAGATGAAAATATTGATAATTATTCTTTTCTCGGATATAATCCATTTTTAAGCAACTGTTTAATTTAGCAACGAATAACCTTTATCACGGTAGGGGCCACGGAAATGTAAAATGTCTGATTCAAGGGCCACATTCTCAACAATCATGTAGAATATTGACCAACAATATATTATTTTTGTGTGTTTTAGTCACACTGTGCAACTTTTGGTTGATTTTGAAGTATTTCCAACACCATTTAAAAAAATAAATAAATAAAAACAATTATATTTTTCTGTATTTTAGTCATATTGTGCCATTTTGGGTTAATTTTGTGTATTTCTGCTGTTTTATATATTGTCCTTTCGTGTACATTTCTTTAATTTTATATGTTTTTTGAGTAATTTTGTGCATTTTCTTTGTGGGCATCCTGTTGCCCATATTTGGTTTACAGTACCTGCTCTTTGGAGAATTTCTCTAAAATGCCTGAATAATAATAATAATATTAAGATCCATCTGTTCCCATTTTACTGCTGAAATCAGGCTGATCTCTCTGAGAACTGAAGTAATTTTGTGGAAATATGAGGTCAGATTAACACAGCAGACCTAATGTAATCAGCCCAGTAAAATCTGATATTTCATGAGTCTGATTGTATCTGACATTCTGCTGATTATCCGTGTCACATTTTAGTGCTAAGCGTTGCTCTAACCCGATCCAAAAAGTTGCAGAAAGACCTTCCCATTGGAAAAGTAACAAAATCACAATATGTAATTCCCATTCTGACATGTGGGGCCTATCATGGCCGTTTTTGTGGAAAGGTTGATGTATTTCGGAGCTATTGCATGCGGTATTTACAGGAAAGCTGTTTTCTGCTGGCACTTTGGCTCTTTAATGAATACAGTATGCAACATTTGCAAAGTCCTGCAAACAGTGGTTTTCTGACTTTTCTGTCTCACTTTCACAGTGACTTTTTTCCTTTGTGAAGAAATCAAATGTGGTTTAAGACTTTTGAGTTTTTTAGAAAAAAAAAATTGTATACAATAATCTCTTGTACATACATTGTGTGCATTTTGATGACCAACCTGTGGGTCTGCCATCAGAGTTGTCTGTATTACGTCGTTATTTTGGCTGCGTGTCTCCCTTTGTCTGTCTGAGACGCTCAGAGTAACAAACCAGATGTTCTAATCCAGTGTCTGTGGGAAACTGTAGATCTCATCTTTGAATCTTTCTCCATCTTTCCTTCGCTTCTGACCATCACTTTTCCCACAGATCGCAGAGCCTTTAATAGAATAATACTCCTCCAGTGGTCCAATGCTCCTCTACTGCTCACCAAGAATGCAGAAGATGAATTTCATGTGTTTTAAATAAAAATCTATCATTGTAACACGATTTAACAGAAATCCGACCATGTGTGACACCAGGTTGCTAATCAGCTCAGGTCTAAGACCATTGGCCTCTAATGTGGAACCATCCTCTACAGGTAGAAACGTAAAGTACCCTGACAAACCTGAGGGTTCACAAGTTCACAACTGAGTGGATTGAGAGTTTGACAGTAGGCTGGTGAGGCGTGTGGCTGCAGTAATGCATGTGACTGTGGTGGTGAAGTTAGAGCTGCTGAGTCATGAGGAAAGCTTCTCTTTTGGCCACAAAAAAAAATGAGGGATGGTTTTAACAGAGAGTCTGAGAGCATTAGTGAAAGGCGATCAAAGTTAATGTGGCTTGGACGTTTTGTTGGGATTTCTTTTTGGGCTGTAATGAGCAAAGTCGTTTTCTCAAATAGGAATGCACAATATTGGATATTTGGCCAATACCTGATATACCAGTATCAAAAACAGGTTAAAACGCTCTAGGATCTGTTTGCTCTGATAGTCCGCCTCGTTGGGGCGGTGTGAACACGCAAAGTCTAGAGCGAATCAAACAGGCGAATTCTAGAGTGATTGTTTCTGGCGGTCTCAGAGTGTTTCCAATCAAAGTCAAAAGCGATTATGAGCGCCATGAACACAACCGCTCTCGGAGCGGCTCAAACAAAGGAAGTATCGGCGATGACATAGAGCTTGTGGATGATCAGGAGAGTCGTGATTGCGCAAAACTGAGTATTAAAACCACCAAAAGCACGGCAACTTGTTGCTCCATTGTTGAATAATGTGAAAGAAAAGACGGAGAAGGAAGAAGTCTCTGCGCACTCTTAAATGATCGTTTTGACTCATTGTTGAGAGCCTCTTCTTTACGTTTCTGTTTTTCTGCCAAGCGACGTCTCTACCCTAGTAACGGCGCCCTTTAGTGGTTAGCTTATGTAACTGCACCAGAGGCTGTTTGGAGCAGATCAGAAGTTGTGCTCTCAACACAAACCGCTCCAAACCAAGGTGATAAAAGGATCAGCTGTCCTCCGTCCATTCAGACTGAGTCCGGAACTAAATTGGTGTGAAAGCACCCATAGTTTCTGTAGTGGAATTACACTCTTCATCATGTTGGTTTATGTAACATCAGAAATCATTGCATGGCGATCAAATACTTCATGGCATTATTATGTTAGGTTATGTTGTTTTTTATTTAACCTTTATTTATTGAGGTTAAAAACCTATTTTTCAAGGGAGGTCTGCAGAACTTACTTTCACAACATTCATGTTGAAGGTTTTGAACCTAATTCTGGTGAATAAAAGCAGATAAGACACATGTAGGTGTGCAGACAGAGGTGCATTGGTTTCTCCAGTCTGAAGGTTGCCTTGTTGGAATCAGTGCAGTTGTGTAATGCCTAATGGTAGTGTTGTGGTGGTCAAGACCGGTCTTGGTCTCGAGACCGGTCTCGAGACCAAATTCTAAAGGTCTTGGTCTTGTCTCGGTCTCTGAAGCATTTTGACTCGGTCTTGTCTTGGACTCGGGCTGCCCGGACTCGGGATTTTCCGTCAAGACCGTTCGAGACCAGCACTAATTCCTGCTATTTTTAAACATTTTTATAATGTGATAATAACACGGAGAAGAACGGGATAAAACAATCCTTTATTCATTAATTAATCCACCCCGTATAATGACCACAACCTTCCTTATTGTGACTGAGTGACGTGTGTGACACTCATACGTGTGTGGCTACGGTGTCAGTTTGGACCGTGGAGCGCAAGGGAGAAATGAACTAATCACCGGTAAAAATCCCAGTAAAACTCCTGAAAACAATCACCAGTAATAAATATTATCTCCCTGGTAAAGACAGTAGCTCTAATAACTGGTAAAATGATAAACTGATGATATTACAGCCTGTGAATGCTGGATAGGGGACGCACTTACTCTGCTTCTGGGTCCTAGTGCCAGCCGAGCGGTGAAGCCTGTTCCGTTTACCGTGTTTACTGAGGTCCGTGTGTGTTTAATAAGTCTGTGTGTGTTTAATAAGTCCGTGTGTGTTTAATAAGTTTGTGTGTGTTTAATAAGTCCTTGTGTGTCCGTGTGAAAGTCTGCATGTTTATGCATCTGTCCATCCACTCTTTTCATTATATCCATGTCTTTTAAGGCTTTATTACATAATGTCGGCTGTAGTCCGGGCCGCCGCCATCTTGGTTTATGTCGTCACCAGCGCGTCATCGCCGCAGAGTTGCACTCAAATAATATTAAATATTTTTAAAGTGGTGGTTTTTTTGTGACTTTAGACTCCAATTACATGTATGTATATAATATGTTCCCCACAATATAAACAGGTTCAAAATATAATTATTTTTTATAGTTTCTGTTTCCACTGTATCCAGAATAATAATAATATATATATATATATAATAACTATTGATTAATTTGTTACATGACTTTTCCAGGGTTTGAGTTTGTTTTATTTAGTTTCACATCTACCTGTAGATCTATGTTTTTTACACTGCTGACAACTTGTTTTTAGTTTTATTTCAGAAAGTTTCACTTTTACAGTTACAGTTGGAAATCTTTGTGAATTGAATATCCAGTTATATTACAGCAACCAAATTAAACTATATCAACTAAGTGAATTAATAAAAATAACCTGTGTAAAGGCTTTTTCAAACTAAAATCTTATCTTGTGAAATCTGTGACCTGTTAAACCTGAACAACTGAAAGAATCAGAATAAAGAATCATTATTTCTTGGCAGAAATGCTTTTAAACACTTGCTGTACATTCAGCTGACATAAAAATCTTGTTTTCAAATATGTAGAATAATTGTGAATGTATCAGTAGCAGTAGTAGTTTTAATATTTTAGTTAATTTTTTGCAGGCACCTTTTTTTTTGTCCGTCAAATGTATTTAAAATAAACTAAAATTAAAGAGAGATGTTATTTAACTGTTGAACCTTGCCATAATTTTATTTATTTATTTATTTTTTTAAATTGAAAAAAAAAATGTTTATGGTCTTGGTCTTGGTCTTGGTCTCGGTTTGTCTCGGTCTTGGTCTTGACTCGGTCTCGGCTCCCGAAAGTCTTGGTCTTGTCTTGGTCTCGGTGCATTCTGGTCTCGGGCAAGTCTTGGTCTCGGATAGTGCGGTCTTGAACACAACACTACCTAATGGGTGCTTTGAATAGCTTTGGCAGGGTTGCCTCAGATCATGCATGCACTTGCACATTAATAAACACTGGCACTAAAAGCTCACTGGAGGAAACTTTTCTTCATGCGCTTTCTTTCCATCATACCAAGACCGTTATATCAGCCCTTTTCTGCCTCTTCACGTCCAGAGATCTTAAAAACATCTGACGTCCGGCCCTTCCAGCAGTGTTTTAGGTTCACACAGAGCCAGAGCAGAGTTTATGAATCGTATCTTTTTAAATTTAGCCTGAAATTGTCTGATTCTCCAGATTTAGGCCACTTTAAATTATGCTTAAATGCATTTCATTATTATTATAGCAGTCTAATTTAAAAGAGAAGAAGCACAATACCATTTCTATGAAGACAGTAACCGGCTGATGACATTGCAAACTAAACAAACAAACAAAAAAAAAACTGTTCTATTCTATTCTCAGGACATTCAAATCTAAATATGCATCTGTTTTTTCTGTATCCTTGATTTTATTTTTACTTTTAGTTTGTTCTTTGTGAGTTTATGTTTGAGTCTTATTGTTTATTCGTGTAAGTGCATGCTCTGAACCAGATGTTTTCACATGGGGACAGCTTAATTGCGTGCGCAGTGTGTGTGTGTGTGTGTGTGCATCCCTGAAGTTGCCTGAAGTCAGGCTTTTTCAAACTGGCCTCTGTGCAGAACACACACATAGTGTAACCAGTGTATTTGGTAAATCTTTAAGCAAATGCAGTGAAAATAAATGGACGACAGTCTTGTGTATCCTGCTTGGTGGTCCATTACTAAACACACACACACACACACACCACCAAATAAATATGAAGGTTACATAACTTTCAAGAAGTCTCAGTGCTTGAATTCATTAATTTTGGATTAAAGTCTCAGTAACCATGTTTCATTTGCCTGATATAAATCTATATTTAGAACAGAGATGGACAACTTTTACTACAGTGGGGGCCACAAAAATGTGATCTGAGGGCCACATTATCAACATTCACGTCAGCATTCTGAATAATGACCAACTAGAGCATTAATACAGGACAGAACAAAGGGTTTGTGTGTGTTTATGGAGTCACTTTCTGTGTTTTTGTTTGTTTTGTGTATTATCATTTTTTTGTTTTTATTTTGTATTTTTTGTTGTCCTTTTGTGTATTTTTTTCATCATTTTGTATAGTTTTTGGAGTCATTTTGATAATTTATGTGTTTTGGGGTCATTTTTGTTCTCATTGTGTATTTTTTCTGCCATTTTATGTGTTTTTGGAGCCATTTTGGGAATTTTTGTTGCTTTGCATTTTTGGAGTCATTCTTGTGTATTATTTGTTGTCTTTTTGTGCATTTATTTCTTATCATTTTGTGTGTTTTTGGGGTCATTTTTTGTTCTAACTTTTTGTGTATTTCTTCTGTCATTGTATGTGTCTTTGGAGTAATTCTCATGTATTATTTGTTTCTTTTTTCTGTCATTTTGTGTGTTTTTGCGGTCATTTTTGTTGTCATTTTTTGTGTTTTTCTGTCACAAAATTAGACTAAGGGCCGCATGTGGCCCGCAGACTACCAGTTGCATATGTCTGATTTAAGCCCTGTGTATGACCTTTATACAAAGTGTGTCATCCAGGTGAGGAGATGATTTTTACAAATTACAAGTCAGTTTGTGTATTTAATGGATGAAGGTGAATTATACTGTAACTTCCGGTGTACTTCTCTTTTCTTATTCAAACAAATGAGAATTATTATAAACTTATAACTCCGTTCTGATGAACTGCTGATGAATATGACTTCCTAAGTCTGCATGAGGCTCTGCAGCACGTGTCAAATCTGGTCCGTGTCCTAAGTTTTCCCAGTTGTCGCTACAATAGCATCTGGCCGGGCTCTAATTTTCCATGCTGGGATTTTTCCAGAGGTTCTGCTGTTTCCAGGAAAACGGTCACACCTCAGGCATAATGTCCACAACTGGCTGAACAAGCAGAAAAAAAGAGCCATTCCCTTTTATTCATTGGAGAACATTTTAATATAAATTATCAAAATAAAAATGTGAACTTGTTTTATTAGCTGTGAAAAAGAACACTTTTTCCCGTTTATTACGTCATAAGCAATAAGAAAGCAAATAATTGGTTTTGACAAGTGTTCAACAAAAAAGAAAAGACAAAGAAATTAGCACCGTGTGTCAAAAACATAATGTGCAATCACAATACAGTACAGGCTGCAGCTTTTCAGTACAAACTTTGGCCATATGAGAAAAAAGCACAACCTCATGGAGGGAAAAGTGACAAATGAATATTATTACGACGACATGACCGATGTGTGACAACAACGATGTGGCAACTGAAAACAACCATAGATTTGTTTTGCATAGCGATTAATGACCCAGGAGGGGGTGGGGCTTCTACGGCCTGTAGTCAACTGAGGAGGGGGCGGGGCTACTACGACCTGCGGTTAACTGTGGAAACTAAAGAACGGAATCTGAGCTTGTCACGTCTGATTGGCTACAGCAGACTGGAGACCATGAGGGGAGGAGTCAGAGGTGAGGTGAGGGGACAATGCACGAGGGGGAGGAGTCAGGAGTCACTGACTGTCACTGTTGGCCTCACCCCTTTTTTAAAAGATGGGAGGAGGGGTTAGTTTCCCTCAGTGAGCATTGATTGACAACTCCATGTGGAACTGTGCAGCGCTGTGGGGGCGGGGCTGCTGTGACTGGGCGTGTCTTAACTACTCCAGAATCAAGGCATTTTTTAAATTTCCCCCAAGTGGCAGGTAAGCAAAAACCTGTGGGTGTACTTACATTTTAAGTATCTGCATGTGTTTCAGCACAAGCATCGTGTACTAATCCACACAAATCCTCAATAAAAAGATGAGATTATTTTAGTTTATCTGTACCTTTTTTTTACAGAGTTTTCTTGTTTCTTGATGTTTTTTCTGCTCCTCAAAGACTGAAAGGCACCTCGTTGTACAGCTAGGATTCCTTATCTTCTATGTTTCAACATCCTTCTGAAGGTCTCAGATGGTTCCATCAAAGCGTGGCTTTCTCTTCCCTCAGGTTCAATAAGCAAAGATGACGTCATACATCATTTGATGGCCATCATCCCATGCGTACACTTTTTTATCCAGCGGACAGTAGCTCAGCTGTGTGGTGTAGCCGTGTGTGTTGGTGAAGGCCAGGCTCGGCACGGTATGCGTGAGCGTGTGCGTGTCGAAGGCGTACGTGACGTTGGCGTGGCGCCGCTCCATGCTGTCAACGCCGTAGAGCACGCCGCAAACCAGGAAGCAGTTGCCATAGAAACCACGCCTCAGACCCGTGCGAAATGTCCGTAGCGTTTGCAGGTCCCTTGGGTGGAGCTGCAGGAGGAGGATGACTTCCTGATGGAAACCTTCAGCATCCAGAGCCGGGTAGAGCAGCCACAGGCCAGACTCATCAACGTCAAACTCTAACTGTAAATGAAAAGATGCAACCAGTGAATATTATCATTTATTTAATCATTATTATCAAAGCTATACACAATATATTACCTCAGGTTTCTTAGTACTTTACTTACTTAGAAAAAAGACAGAGATTTCTGACCATTGTGTCGTGACTATGGAAAGCTGTTGTACCATAACTTTGATATCGACGATATCGACCGTGGCTCAGGTGGTAGTGGGTCGTCTTCTGATCGAGAGGTTGGGGACTCGATCCCAGTACCTGACTATGTGTCGAAGTGTCCTTGGGCAAGACACTGAACCCTAAGTTGCTCCCAGTGGTCGACTAGCGCCTTGCATGGCAGTCCTGACCCATTGGTGTGTGAATGTGAGAGTGATTGGGTGAATGAGCTGATATGTAAAGCGCTTTGAGACTGCTTCAGTGTGGTGATAAAGCGCTATATAAAATCAAGTCCATTTACCATTTATTAACCATAGTTATGATCTACTAGTGCTTAAATTTGGAGTACATGTACTCACTTTTGGTTTACTAGTGCACGAGTACACTTTACCAGTGAAGGCTTTTTGTGGTGCATTTATGAATACATGTAAGGCACAAATGCAGAATAAAATCTACATAAAAAAAAGACTATTGGGTGAAAATAATAGTCAATATCCAAGGTAGGATATTTATAAATATCCTACCTTGGATTATGATAACAGAGGTGATACAACCTCACACATCACTCTCACAAACAAATGGAGAAAGTCATTTCCATCCATTCTAAATGGTTCCTTTGATGTAAATATTCCTACATCTGCAGCACTCCTTACTGTTTGCCCTTTGACCTCTTTAGTGATTTGTAGTATCCGTGTTCCCCTCGCTGACCTGTGATGACACATTAAAGAGTCTCACGTGCACACGCGGTCACGCAGCGTAACTCACACAGCTGAAGGAAAACAAGAGCGGCCCTGCACGTGTCTTACTTCAGTCTGGGTGCGTTGGGCTTGCTCCTCCAGTAACGCGTCGTGCAGCGTCGTCCACGCAGCTACAAATCTGTGCCTCAGGTCGTATCGGATGATGTCTCTGCTGAAGGCTCTGTTGTAGTAGAACGCTCCATTGTAGACGACGTGGCCTGTTCCAGTGTAACTGTAGGGCAGCTTGTATGAGTTGCTCGCCTGACCTGCGTTTGAATGAAAGCACATGTACGCAATCATCACAAGAAATAGTAACGATCATTGTGTGAACTTAGCAATGTATGATCCACTTAATCAGAGAAGGGCAACTGTGAGGACAAAACTGTGATTGTCTGATTTGTGGGCCACATTATCAAAATTCATGTCAACATTTGGAATAGATCTGAGCATTAATACAGGAAAGAACAAAGGCTTTTTGTGCTTTAGGGTGTTTTCTAGACATTTGTGTGTGTTTTTCACACCATTTTGTATGTTTTGAGAGTAATTTTGTGTATTTTTGCTGTTGTTTGGTATGTTTTTGTTGTTAATTTGTGTATCTTGTGTATTTTTGTTGTCATTCGATGTGTTTTTCTGTAATTTTGTGTATTTTTGTTAAGAAGTTTTGTATGTTTACTTAGGGTGCCGCACAAAGTTAGAATGAGTCGCCCTGGGCTGCCAGTTGCCCACATCTGCACTAAATGATACAATCTCATGGCATGAATAAACAACACCATGCACATTCTTTTCCAGAATATTAAAGAGTTAAACAGAGAGTAAGCTTTGCTGGAAATCCTATGATTTCAGTAATTAAATGAACAATTATACTGAGATTTCAGTTCTGTTAAAAATAACTTAATAAACAAATATTTTAGCACTTTTATTTCCTGATCAACAAAGAACCATGGTCTTTGACATAGTAACTGGATAAAGAAGGAGTGCTGATGGTATCATATAGATTAGGAAAATATACAATACCTGATTTAAAAATGTCCATGTCCCTGAACTCAAGTAAACTGTTGCCATAGTGACCATTAGTGAGGTAGATGACACTTCCATGACCACGAGCATCCCTCATCCAAGCTCCGCTGGTTGAGCCATAAGTATTTTGCTGTTGCGGTTCAGAGATGCTTGCGACTGTGTCTTTGCACACTCCTGAAAGAAAACATGCGACAAGAGAAATGCATTTGGTGTTGTACAAGGTTTAATTTTACTGCCACATTATCCGTGTGATATTTTGCAGTTGGACTTTACTTGTGGAAGAAGACCAGGAGGCTCTGAACTCTTGCAGTGTTGTAATAAACTTCACTTCACAAGAATCCATCACGTGTTTGTACCACAGCGCACCCAAAACAAGAGCTTCATGGTGTCGTCCTCCAACCCATATATTCAACCCTGACCCTATTTTGTCTTCGTCAAGGACACTTAGAACTTTAACCATGTCAACGTTACCCAATCCAACTATCTCAACCTACCTTCAAGACATGAGGTCTAATATAGCCTCCACTTTGGACATGATCAATACAGTAAGTGTGGTTTTTTTATGTATTTTGATACTAAACCAAATAACTCACATTTTCAAGTCATTCCTAAAGTTGTTCTTTAGCTTGGCTGCCATTTCACGCCAACTCTGACCCCCACCAACATTCATGCACAATTCATACAAGGCGTTGTGGAAAAAGTGCCTGGCCCAAGGACACAACGACAATAACTCGGATAGGGTGGGATTCAACCCCTAACCCTTCGGTTATTGGATGACCCATTCTACCACTGAACCACGGTCGTCCCGAACAGCTTTTAGATTAAATAAAAAGACACTACAGTTAAAAAAGTTTTACTAAGAATAATAATAATAATAATAATAATAATGCATTGGATTTTATATAGCGCTTTATCGTAGACACTCAAAGTGCTTTACAGAATTAAGGCATTATTCTTTCACTCCACACTTAGTGGTGGTAAGCTACTATTGTAGCCACAGCTGCCCTGAGGCAGACTGACAGAAGCAAGGCTGCCATAGTGCGCCATAGACCCCTCCGACCACCACCAACACTCACTACATTCATACTAGACAATGTGGGTGAAGTGTCTTGCCCAAGGACACAATGACAGATACCACTGGAGCGACTGTCCCCCACTTAGTTATGTGGTTAAGCAGCTTTAACTTTACCTGTTTTTTTGGTAGGCTTTGGTTGGTCAGCGACGCTCTCTGTCCAGCTAAGTCGACTCTTGGGTTTTGGTTGAGGTACCATAGTGGGATATAAACCAGTAGCTGGGACGGTTTTAGCATCTGATGATGGTGACGCTGTCGTGTCCAGAATGACAGGGGTTGAGGGCGGAGTCACGGCTTTGGTAGTTGCAGGTTTTTGGGGCGTAGTTGCACGTTCGGTTGGTAATGATGGGATGGTTGTGGGAGGGGATTTTGTGGTGGTCGGGATTTGCGGCGGGGTTGGCTTCTTGGTGGTCTTTGAAACGTCTGTTCTTGATAAGGGTTTATTGTTGGCTTCTTTAGTGAAAGCAGGACTGGGAAGTGGAACCTGATCTGAGATCATCAAGGGTAATGTTGCGTTTGTGCTTGTTGGGTTGGCCGGCTGTGGACTGGGAACCATTGAGATATTTAAGGAAGTGTTCTGGTTCTCGGAGTTGAGAGCAGGTGTGGTGATAAGCAAGTCCACTGTAGCATTCAGGGTCACCAGGGCTGTTGGATGAAGAAAATCTAAATTAAAAAACAGTTTCAAATAAAATCCAACCAAACTATTATTCCTTGTATATATCTGTTTAGATAAGCTTTAATAGAGCAAAACCATTAATTATCACCCTTTCCTCTTCTTTTCTCATCTTCATCATTCTTCTTAAAGATCTCTTCCCCTGCCTTGTAAAAGGTCACACCTCTGACAACCATGCTGCTCTTGTCTTTGATTGGCTGTCGGGGCTTTACTTTCCCTATGATTGGCTGTTGAGTCGTGGTCTTATTCCCGGTTTGCTGCTGTTTCTGCTTCAGACTTTCTTGATTTTTCTTCAGTCCGTTTTCATTAAACTTCTGAAACAGAAGAAACAAATGTATTTTTATTGTAAGCAGATTAAAATGAGGATTTTAGTGGTGACGAGTCATCGTAGTTTCTTTTTTTGATTGACACTTCACTACCTGTTTGTCTGCGGATGCCACACTTTTAGCTTCCGGACGTTCCAAATCAAGAAATTTCTTCTTTTTCTGCTGGGCTTTCTTGTCTTTATCCCTTTCTTTGGCTTTTTCCTTTGCTCGGTCCTTCTCTCTCTTTTCAGTGAGATTTTTAGTAAAAGCCTGTAGAGCAGGGGTGTCAAACTCATTTTAGTTCGGGGGCCAAATACAGCGCAGTTTGATCTCAAGTAGGCAACAGATTTTTTTTGCAGGGAGATGAGTAATTTCAACTTCATTGTGCTCTAGTTTGCACTTCTACGTTTGTATAAAATACTAAATATGTAAGAAATAGACCAGATCAAAGCAATAAATGATAAATATGGAATAAACAGCATCTTTACTTTACATTTCCTAGATTTTTGTGACAAATTTCAATTCAATTAAAGGAAATATGTCATAATTTGGGTTAAACTGAGAGATTTTGTAAGAATTTTGAGGTTTTTTGAACCGTTTAACATTAAAAATGACTGCAATCATGCAATATACAGTAAGCCATGGGAAAAATGTGAGGTTCTGCAAATATTGCAGAGTTTTGTTTACACAATGATTCAGGTTTTCTCTGTCATTTTCTCCAAAGGGGCGAGTTTTGCTCCCGGGCCATGAGCTTGACACGTGCTGTAGAGTGAAGTGGACAGACTGAGAAAAGTGTGGTTTTACTTCAGCTAACACAGATTAGCATTAGCATTGATTAGCGTTAGAGCACAAAGGGGAAATCCAACTATTCTTCAAACTCATGCTTAAAACACATAGGCTACATTTCTGGAAATAACTTTTTATTTAATACAGATATTTCATCTTGAGGTTGGTTTGATTCTCCGTGTTTTCACCTTCTCTATGTTGTCCATCCTGCTCAGCAGCTTAGTGGTGACGGAGTTGAGCTTTAGCAGGTCCATTCCATACAGAGAGCCCTCTAACAAATCAATGATGGTTGCCATCTGAAAGGAACAAGTTAGAGAATCATGCGCCAGAAAATGTAAAAATCTTTAAAGCTGCTGGGGACGATAACAAACACAGATAAAAACATAGTTTAGACCTCATCGATCAATAAATCAAATTTACTCACAAACTGACCCTCACAAGATTGTTTTTGACTCCATCACCAACAATCACTTTGTTGACAAATGATCACGTGACTACAATTTTTGTGCATTGCATTGTGGGTTTATGAATCCCATAGACCAGGGGTGTCCAACTCATTTTAATCCAGGGGCCAAATACGGACCAGTTTGAGCTTAAGTGGGCCACAGATTTTTTGTGGGAAAAAGAGCAAATTCAACATTAATTTGCCCTGGTTTGCTCTTCCACATACAATTGATATATAGATGATAAATTAATAGATCAGTCACTGCAGGATCTTCACTTAAATGTCCCTGATTTTGAGAATTTGGGGACATTTTGTGGAATAATTTATGGAAAATTTGCCAGATTTTGAAAAAACTGAGAGTGCTTTCAACAATTTGAGATTATAAATGACTGCTGTCATGTGATCTAAGAACTGGAAAACTGAGCTCTGCAAATATTGTGGATTTTAATTTTTGTGTTTGGATAGGCTGAGATATCTACAACTGAATTAGTTGGTAATTTACAATAAACGTAATGATTTTTCTGTCATTTTTATCTTCTCGAGCGGGAGGAATTTGATGTTCTTAAGGGCCAGATTTTGCTCCCAGACCTTGAGTTTGACACATGTGCCGTAGACGGCTCCTACGGAGTGTTTTTTACTTTATTCTTATTTCTTATATTTTTTCACCAGACAAGGAAGACAGTGATTCACTTGATGCCATTTTTGTTCTAGTTCATTTACAGTGTGCCCTGTTTACATTTTGGTCATTATCAGGTGTTTCTGTGGAAAGAGAGTTTTTGGTCAAACACTGGCATCAGCAGTGGATGTGAACAACTTTTGGAAAAAATACAGCTACAGTTTAAAAAATGTTAGTTATCGTCCACAGCAGCTTTAAAATCTTAATGTGGGCAACGGATGATTTATTGTTTTAAGAGGAAAAATAAATGTTATCATCCATTTGCCTGAAGGCAAAATCTCTAGTAACTTTCAAGATTTTGCATTTATGTTTACTTCATTACTTTAAATAAAATCATGTTTTTTCCTTAAATGAAAGGTTTTGAAAGACCTTTTGTATCAGTACCTTATTTAAATTGTTGGATTTTCTATCCTATGAAATGAAAACCCTGTAAATGGTGAATTTCGAACTCAAAAAAAAGTCTATAGAATATTTAGAAAAGACTTGTCTGCATCTACCTTGATATCATCTTTGCTCGCCTCCTGAAGTTTTTTAAAGCGGTATTCTCCCTCGCAGGGGTTGACAGCTGAAGGCGGGGCCATGCACTCACATTTCTTACAGTCGGTTCCCATGGTTACCGTCTCCACTGAGTAGAAGTGTTGGTGTGATGCTGTTGTGTCGCTGCCAAGGAGACGGCTGCAGTCGGAGCGCTTGATTGGTCGGACAATACAGCGACACACACAGTCCGACCCAGAGGAGACAGTTTTCACTTTGTCATAATCTCCCAATAACTGAAACACAGAAAGGTGTCAGATGTCAGATTTGCGACTTTCACCAAAATGTAGCCCCAACACAGAGGAAACTTTCGTACACTTAAACCTATTGCAAATTATAAAGTGCATTGCTTTTTATTCTTTAAAAACTGTAAAACTCCTCCCACAATTATTGCTCACTTGACACCAAACTTGCAAAAGTTCATCTTCAGACTGTCCTACACACACGATTCACACTGATCTTTGATTTATCAAAAATCTATCCTACGTTGCGTCATCATGTTTGACTGTAAACTGTGATGCAAACAAATACTGGCAAATTTGCTAAATGCATTTTGAATATTAATTTTAAAAATGACAAACATTTGGGGTCAATGAAGATGATGTTTGGAAAAAAAAAATCGGAATTTTAGCTCAAAAACAGAATTTTGACAGATTTTTTAATTTTACTCTCATGAACAATCTCTCCAACTAACCCAAAAAATGCCAACATAGCTCCAAAGGTGTCACAATTTAGCAAACGACACGTAATGACAGCCTTCACGACACTGTATTCATGATAATGACAGACAATGACAGCGTAATGTCAGCCTTATGTATAAAACTTCAAGTAAAGTGTGACCAAACATTGTCTCTTGTGCCATAAATTACAATTCCAAGCCTAAACTGATGAAAAATGCACATTAGAATACCACCTTTACCGCCATCTTTTATTCTCAGCTAGTTGCTCAGAATTGCCTCATTTTGTCTAAATTTGCCTGGCTCCAACCCTTGCTGCGCAGCAAATATAATCTTCCATTGTGTCAGTCATTGATAATCATTAGCGTTGACTCAGCAAAATGACTACAGTGTAAAGTGTTCTTGGCCAGTGGTTATAGTATCTGGGCTTTTTGTGCTGCATTGGTTTTATGATGTCAAGGGAACGCTGAGTCACAACAACACAAAGCTCTCTGTTGAGCAGAACCTTCATGGAGATCAGCTCTGGGCATTTTCAAACAGGCACCGTTCTGGATCTCAGGAACTCTTACATAACTGACTGGCAGAAAGATTGCAACTGTGAGCATAGAGTACACACACACACACACACACACACACACACACACACACACACACACACACACACACACACACACACACACACACACACACACACACACACACACACACACACACACACCACACACACACACACACACACACACACACACACACACACACACACAGCTCTAGGTCTGCTTTACCACATCATTTAACCTGAACTGACACTGTGTTCTGGTGGTTTGGACTATGTTTAAAGGAAAGATCAAGAAACAGTCTGTAGTGGAAACATGTGACAAATATTAAGTCCTACTTTGGAGCAGAGATATTAAGATGAAAGAAAATAGTTAAAAAAAAAAAAAAAAAAAAAAAAAACCTAACTAGAGCACATGTGTCAAATTCATGGCCTGGAGGGAAAATCCAGAGCCAATCCAATTTGGTCCACACGAAAAAGTAAAAATGACAGAGAAAAAAGAAATCTTTGTGTAAATGAAAACAATATTTGCAGAGGCTCAGAGTTTCACCGGTGCTTATATTACATGATTGCCCTCATTCTTAATATTAAACAGTTGAAAAAAACTTTTTCTTAATTAAATAGAAATTGGTAAAGAAAAAAAAAAAAAAAATCTAGGAAATGTGAAGTGAAGATCCTGTTAGGACTCATAGCTATCACTTATGCTTGGATATGGTTGGTTTGTTACATATTTTGCATTTTATTTCATATGTAGAAGTGCAAATTATCTGTTTTCTGCTCCGTATTTGACCACAAAACTAAAGTGAGTTTAACACCCCTTCACTACTTTTTTTTTTTCTTCAGCAGCTGAGTTCATTAAAAGGACAGAGCTGTGAGTGGCTTTGAGCAACAATGTCACCCAAAATAATCATACATAGTCATGTGGCAGTGAAAGGATATATATATATATATATATATATATATATATATATATATATATATATATTTCTGATATCTGTTTGTACGTATGTCCAACTCTGAAGAGAGCCCTGATTCACCTTATTAGTTGATTTAAAATATTTCTGTTTTTTTTTTCTTTTTTCTGACATGTACCCCCTTTTGTTGTTTTTGTGTTATTTACTTTTGAAGAAGTTGGAAGTTGAGTTTATTATCCTCACAGAGTTAATATTTTTGAAAATGTTCAATAAAAGTCACAAAAACAAAAAAAAAAAAACAGTGAGTCAATCAAGCAGCAGAAAATGTGTAGTAATAAATAAAACATTTCTAAGAAGATAAATTGAGGCTAATTTTTATTTTACAATTGAATCAATAGCTATTCGCTGTAAAAGGCAAAAAAAAAATATCCTAAAGAGACTAAAGAACTCTACACAGGATATCCATGTTATGATATGGAAACCCTGTTTAAAAGCTTTTTCACTGCAATAAACAAAACAAAAAAGTAATACGGCTGAAGTCTCCATGTAAATTATAGGATATGTTTTATTCTAGGGCACGTTTGTTTATTTACGTGACTTCAACAGTGACAATAGTTGGCTATAATTTAATTTCATGAAGCTACACAGACCTGACTGATGATGTTCTCCTGGTTTTCCTCTTCATCCTCCAGCGGCTCTCCCTGGGGACTTATCTCTACTTTACCCACAGACAGAGCATCTTTTTCCGGCTTTGGGGTGATAAAATATCCAACCTCATCCAAGTATTTCATCTCTTTGTCCAGAAGCGTTTGCGCGCTCCTGTTTGTGTCCAGCGCGTCCAGAGCGCACCATAAACACACCAAAAACAGCCTGTGCCACATCTCCACAAAAAACGCAGTGTTTTTAGGATTAAATCTGGGAACGTTTGAAAAAATTGTTCCCGGTTAAAAAAACACAAAAATCCAGATCTGAAATCATGGGTCGCATAAACATAGAAGCTAAAAAGTGCAGGACGAATCTCTCTCTGCTCTAATATATGTTTTTACACACTTGTAAAAAAAAAAAAACAAAACAAAACACAACAATTGCAGAATAATTTCAAAAGTTACACCTAATAAGTTGCGTCCTGCATCGTCAGAATGAGACACTACTGAGAGCCTGATCCAAGCATTAGGTTATGAAGAACTACCAGCCAATCACAGCCACTCACTCACAGCTGGAAAACAGACACAGGCTGTGATTGGTTGATAGGATTTCACTCCAGTTATGAACTTGGACTGAGTGAGTTATTCATTCACATGTAATGGAACAGATGTGTGTGTGCTTAAAACAAATGTGTGCAAATGAATTGTATCTGTTTGTAAAAGCAAAGTTTTATCCACATTATCAGTAACTTTGTTTGTGATTGTTTAGGGGTGGGCCCCCCGCAAACCCTCATTTGTCACAGACTTTAATCACATATATGTGACATTAATCTCAGAATTGTGACTTTTTTCTCTTTAAATTCAGAATTGTTACTTTATTATCAGAATTGTAAGTTTTTTTCTCCCCTTAATTCTGACTTTAATCTCAGAATTGTTGCTTTCATCTCAGAATTCTGCCCTTTTTCTTTTTCTTTTCAGAACATTACTACTATGAGGACATCAGAGGCAAGTCTGCTTAGAAATTACAGGATCTCAACTAAATGTACGATCTCTAAATCTCACCAGCAGATGTCCCTCGTGAGCTTTATGTGTCACAGTGTGAGTTTTTACTTTAAATTTAAATGTTAAAGCTAAATTTTAAATCTAAATGTTAAATCCAACTCTAAATGTTAAATTTAAATGTTGCATGTTATCAAATAAAATAAAATAAAATAAAATAAAATAAAATAAAATAAAATTAAATTAAATTAAATTAAATTAAATTAAATTAAATTAAATTAAATTAAATAATAATGCAACTACACAGTGTGCTAATTATAAATAAACTCCCTGTCTTTGTGTCTTTGGATCCACAGAGGAAATCCTACGTACGTCCTTGGCTCTTCCAACTGCAACTGGAACCAAACCGGTTCTTAGGGCTAAACAGAAGTAGCTCCAACTAAGCTCCGATTCTAACAATAGCTCCAAACGAACTGTGCTGAACTGGGTGGCACTGGGGGCTAACACACGGGTTTAAATGGTTGATATTTGACTGATACATCAATGTGATTAAACACCTTTGTCACAGTGAAGAAACGGAGAAACCTACATTAGATAAAGATGCAGGACGACCCACGGTACATCAAACGGTGAGTCAGTGTTTATCATTGTCAATATTCTGTAATATTATCGTTTATAGATAGTTAATGCATTCATATCAGCTCATTGTAGGCTTCACAATACATCTCCAACAGCTTTTATTAGCATTTAATTCGACCTTAAATCGGAAACGGGCTAATTAGCTAGCTGTGCTTTGCTGCAAACAACCCACGCCGAAGTTCAATGAAATTGTGTCAATTTTAATTTTTGTCGGTCAACAGAACAATTAGCCGATGTGTAAGAGGTATTAGACGTGCACAGACGAATTAAACTGATATTTAACGTCATTCGGCTCAATATTTGGCAAAAGGAAAAGTCTCTGTATCTAAATATCTTGTATTTTATACAGCTTTTCACGTGTCTGGTCAACCATTCGTTTGGACTGCTTGAGATACATTTTCAGGAGTTTAACCTTTACGGGATTAACACCTGATTATTTAGTAAACCGTATAGAAGTTCACATTGAAAAACTGTCATTACAAGTTAAAGTTATGTGTAAGGCTTCTTATTGTTGAAGCTTTCTTATGACATCTTTAAATTGTCCTTTTCCTGACGGGGTTTGGTGTTTCCATCGTGACCGGGGTTGTGAAGTCTAGGTTACAGCTAGCCGTGACACCACGACCTAAAACAGCGTTGTTCGTTAATATCACGTTATTTAGCTGACACATTTGGGGATTAAGTCTGATAATTAGTGATGTGCTTTTTTACATTATCATTTGTATTACATTATATTGTGCTTTTTATTGATGTAAACGCATGTTGCTATGGGCGTGTCTTCCGGGCACAGTGCTTTCCTTATTGTTTGTTATGGTGCGATCGACGCATAATAACTATTGTTGTGATAATCACCGTTTTTAGAACTAATTATACAACTTAATAGTTTAAGGACATCATTATAATAGTATAGTAAGATGGGGCGCTGATTGTAAAGTTGAGCATGCTAAAATAAACAGCAGCTTTATGCAACATTTAACCACAAACCACATTTAAAATGTCCATTTTTTGCTTTTGTTAGTTTTGACCAGATTTATAGCAGTATTTGTGATATATTTTTTTTCTCGTAAGAATATGTCAATGTTAAATCTAAATGTATAATCTAAATCTAAATATTCAATATTTAAGATTTAGATTTGAGATTTAGATGAACATTTAACATTTTGATTTAAATATAAGATTTCAATTTAACATTTAGATTTAACATTTATATTTTGGATTTAACATTGACATTAATATGTAACATTTAGATTAAATATTTAGCAGTGACATTCAGATTTAAAATTTAGCATTTAGATTTTAATGCAACATTTAGATTTAACATTTAGACTTAATATTTAACATTTAGATTTAAAATTTAGATTCAACATTCAGATTTAGATTTAATATTTAACATTGACTTAAAAGTAACATTTAGATTAAATATTTAACATTTAGATTCAAAATTTAGATTTAACATTTAGATTTATATTTAATATTTAACATTTAGATTTAATATTTAACATTTAATTTTAGATTTAATATTTAACAATTAATTTCAGATTTAATATTTAACATTTAATTTTAGATTTAACATTTATATTGTATTTTTACAAGAGAAAAAATATCACAATTAATTGCTGTAGATCTGGTCAAAAGTAACAACAACAAAAAAAAAAATCCACATGTTTTTTAAATGTGGTTTGTTGCTACATGTTGCAAAAAGCTGCTGTTTATTTTAGCATGCGCAACTTTACAATCGGCGCCCCATATAGTAAAAGGTCTTTATAAATAATGTCATTTTTGTTCATAGATTATAGCAAATAACAGATTTATTATGTCCACTTTCTTTATGACACTTGCAGCAAAGTGACTGCAGGCAGTCTGGATGTCCATCCAACAGAGAAGGCCCTCGTTGTTCACTATGAGGTGGAGGCCTCCATCCTGGGAGAGGGAGGAGGACATGTGCTGGGTGAACGCAAGGAAGGACAAAAAATGTAAGTGTGCTCCACATATCACCCAAATTAATACAAAAACTTCAGAGAGGGATTTAAATGTTTTTTTTTTTTGTATTGATTGTTATGATTTGGCTTCTTATTCCTTTGAAAGTTACGTATCTTTTTTTTTCTCCCTGTAGTATTCGTGTGAAAAGCCTGTCTCCGAGCACAGATGTGGCAGCTTTGGCCAAGAAAGTGGTGGAGGAGTGTAAACTCATCCCTTCATCACGTTTGCCTCAGGTGGAACATCTGCTTTACTACCTGCAGAACAGGAAATCATCCCCAGTGGAGGACAAACGTGAGAATATTCTGTTTCTCAACAATGTTGCTACTCTCGATGTCCTTACGACAGTGCTTCCCAATGTTTTCCTTGTCGTGACCTCATTTTTATATCACAAATTTCTGGCGACCGCAGAGACTTTCTTAGTCTAAAATTAGTTTTATGATCATATTTGTTGTACTGTGTTACAACTACAGAGTAGCCAGGATTAGTGCACAAAGTGGCTATTTATATACTGCATTTTATTTTCATAATAATTCTAGCAAGTTCATTTTGTTTTCAAGTATCCTTGACTTCCAAATTATTACGCGGAAGGCAAGGACACATCAAAGCGTATCAGCAGATGCCTCTAAAGAAGACTGGCAATTGACAGTCCAGACATGTCAGGAGATCCAAGTAATATTCCTGAAAAAAGGTTGTATGAATAAATGAAATCTTAACATATGCATTTTTTTTATTTTTATTATCTAAATCTATATTTGTGAAACTGAAACTATAGAATACACTTGTACTGTATTTGAAAAAAATATAATCATTATTTAACTCTGAGCTTTCTGCCTCTTCCTGCACTGTATATATATTTCTGTGTTTCTATTATGTATTGTTTTTTTTTTTTAACTGTGTAAAATAATAAAAATGAATACATTCTAAAACTCAAAAAAATTATATCTTGATCAGTAATTTTTCAATTTCATCATTCCTAGACATTTCAAGCGACCCCATTTTATGTCCAGGAGACCCCACATGGGGTCATGACCCCAAGGCTGAAAAGCATTGCTTTTACGGGTTTTAATATAGATAGGATAACCAAATTTGGTGTGTGGCTTTAGGGTATCAATACCTTAAGGGAGTTTGAAAATGAGAAGTGTGCAATTATTTTTTTTCAGGAGTTATTGCCCTTGTTCCGTTTTTTTACTCTGTTCGAGGTATCTTCAAAGGGTACAGCTTTTCTTAGAAACCATTTAAGATAGTAATTTTATATTCTGATGTGATAATATTTTCTTATATATATATATATATATATCTAAGTTAAAGATTGAGGACATTTAGGAAAAGGTTGAGAGTTATAATGAGGCCCCAAGTCTGAAAAACACTGCTTTACGGGTTTTATTATCCCCGCCACAAAGTGGAACGGGGATGTAGGTTTGAGCTCCATGCGTCCGTCCGTCTGAGTCAAAGGGGACAGCTTTTCTCAGAAACTGTTTAAGATAAGATAACCGAATTCGGTGTGTGGCTTCTGGCTATCAATACCTTGATTGAGTTCGAAAATGAGAAGTGTGCAATTACTTTTTCCGGAATTATTGCCCTTGTTTCGTTTTTTTTTACTCTGTTTGAGGTATCTTCAAAGGGGACAGCTTTTCAAAGAAACCATTTAAGATAGTTAATAATTTTATATTCTGATGTGATAATATTTTCCTATGTGTACATCTAAGTTCTTAGATTTAGAATATTTAGGAAAAGGTTGTGAGTTATAATGAGAACCAATCTGGCGGGGGATGTTGATGACTGTTTTCTTTTTTACTCAATAGATTGTTTAAAATTACGTAATTTATTTCTCTATTAAAAAATAACACGCAATATGAAAGGATTTTAAAAACCTGAACTAATTCTATGATTGTGTTTTTCAATCCAGTGGAAAAGAAAGAAAAAAGAACAGCGAAGCCCAGAGAGCTGACACCTTTTGACGGGATGGAGGTAAGAGTTCACACACAATAGTCCATTATTTTGTCACTGCTCAGTTTTCTGGTTGATCTACTGGCAGCAAGAGCTACTAGAATTTATTTTTAGTTTAATTTATTTTTTCTTGTGTGTGTGTGTAGCTAAACGAAGAAGCCATTATAACCCAAGTGGATGATTACATTGAGCTGCTGTATGAAGGCATCCCAGAGAAGATCAGAGGCGCGGCTCTCATTCTGCAGCTGGCTCGAAACCCAGACAACCTAGAAGAGCTGTTGCACAACGGTACGTGTTTGGATCATTATTAGATTGGATATTAATCCTATTATTTTCCTCACATGGTCAGTTTAATGCAGCCTGAATGTTATTAGTAGATCTTGTGAGACTAAGTGGCTGTGATGTGATTCACTCATCAATGTGCTGGAAAATAACTGCACTGAATGAATGGCAACACTAGATTTTAGCAACAAATCAGGTCCCATTCACGTAAAGCAGGGGTGTCAAACATATTGTAGTTTAAGGGCCAAACACGGACCACTTTGATCTTAGGTGGGCCACAAAATTCAGCGGTGAAAATGAGTAATTTCAACATTATTCTGCCCTATGAATATATGTAAAGTAATGGAAGTTACAGACAATATCCAATCTCTAAATTTCCTTGAGTTTATGACCAATTGTTATTCAGTTTGGAAAAAAATTTGTAGAATAATTTAAATAAAATTGCAGGGTTTTGGAAAATTGGCGATTAAAAATGACTTTCATCATGTGATAAAAGCATAGGAAAACTGTAAGCCCTGGAAAATATTGTGGACTTTCATTGAATTTGTGTATTTGGAAGGGCTGAGATAGCTTCAACTGAATTACCTGTTATTTTTACACTATTCATTTTTTCAGTAATTTTGATTTTATCCCGCGGTGCGAAATTAGACTTTAGACTTTTCACATTTCAAGGGTAAAGAAAATGCAGCTGTTTTATTGTTGTATTGATCTCACAGAAAAACACTTACTTTACTGAGTTTATTTTTTTTAAGTTATCAGGTAATCACTTCCTGTGTTGGACATAAACAAATGGTAAAATGGTCAATGGACTTGATTTTATATAGCGCTTTATCACCACACTGAAGCAGTCTCAAAGCACTTTACATATCAGCTCATTCACCCATTCACTCACACATTCATACACCAATGGGACAGGACTGCCATGCAAGGCGCTAGTCGACCACTGGGAGCAACTTAGGGTTCAGTGTCTTGCCCAAGGACACTTCGACACATAGTCAGGTACTGGGATCGAACCCCCAACCTCTCTATCAGAAGACGACCCACTACCACCTGAGCCACGGTCGCCCTACAGAATCAGAAACAGAATCCTTAAGTTGTTTCTCTTTCCGTGTAATTTGTGTTGCGATTCGAATAAATGGGAAGCAGTTTATATACAAGTTGTCTACTCAAGTTTTTGGATATTTTTTCAATCAATTGTACGTTGTATTTATGATTTTACCATTTGAATAATAAAGCGCTGTGTCTGTTTTGTGTAGAAGCCACACTTGGTGCTCTTGCCAGAGTCCTGAGGGAGGACTGGAAGCAGAGCGTAGAGCTGGCCACCATCATCATCTACGTCTTCTTCTGCTTCTCCAGGTATCACACATTTACACACACACACACGCGCGCACACGTTACGTAGCATTCCTCTCTAATGTGCTTCATTTCTTGCGTCTCCTCCAGCTTCTCTCAGTTTCACGGCGTGGTGAGTAGCTACAAAATAGGCGCCCTGTGCATGAGCGTGGTGGAACATGAGCTGAAGAGACATGACGTTTGGTGTGAGGAGCTACGCAAGAAGAGCAAGGCTTATATCCTTTAATGTTCTGCTTGTCACTTTTTTTATTTGACAGGAGGAGCATTATACAACACTTACAGTAGTTCTGACCAATGAATTTGGTTGGACAAGAGATATTCCATAAGTGCTGATACAGACTAACAACAGCTATCTATAAGGGAGAATAAAGGGGAGAGATTTTTGGGGCCCATCCGCAAAGGCAGCAAAATGAAGGTCCATTGTTCTATGAATCGGTGATAACCACATTTATTTATTCATCTGAATAATATCCACTGTTATCCAGGAAGTTTACTATTTGTGCCATAGTATACAGTCATCTTAAAGATGTAAATCCTTGTTCTAATTAGAAACAAAATTGGTTCAAAGTGACCAAAAATGGTGGAAAAGGTGGTGAAATGGGATTTTAAAAACCACAGAAATTGGTTAAAAGTGGCAAATTAGAGTGGGCAAAAACAGGCAGAAAAAGTGGTTAAAAATGATCAAAGTGTCAATATTGGCTTAAAAATGTCAGGAAAAAATAGGAACAATTAGTTTTAACTGGCAAATAATGGACATGACAAATGATGATTGGGGTTAAATTGGTAAAAAAATAAGCATGAAATATGATGAAAAGAAGTTAAAAGTGACCATAATGAGTCAACATATGTGACATGAGGTGGAAAAGTGGTGGAAAGGGTTTTTAAGTGCTGAAAATGTCTTGAACGTGCAGAAAAGTTATTGAAATGTGATGGAGAAGTGGCAGTAATGTAATGTAGCAAAAATGCATTAAAATGAGAAAAAAATTGAATGTCTCTTGTCTAACCAATTTACTTGGTCGGAACTAACTGTTGTATGAATGAAAATATTCTGTGTAAAGATAAAAAAAATACATTCCTTAACTCTAGTTTTACGTGAGTCTGCTCCAGAAAACGGCACGCTGAGAAGAGACCAGGACAAAGCTCTGAAGAAGTATCAAGGCCTGCTTGCTAAGCAGGAGCAGCTGCTCAGAGGTACTATTGTCTCTTCCTTTTTAGTTGACGCACAGCTTTACAGCTTTAATCGAACTCCACGTATTCTGTAATTCTGTCATTTACAAAAATATATTTCTTCATATGTGTGTCCCAGTGTCTCTTTACCTCCTGCTCAACCTGGCTGAGGACACAAGGACTGAGCTGAAGATGAGGAATAAAAACATTGTGGGACTTCTGGTCAAAGTGCTGGAGCGAGACGACGAGGAGCTGCTGGTGCTCGTGGTTTCCTTCCTGAAGAAGCTGTCCATCTTCCTGGAAAACAAGAATGACATGGTTTGTGAGAGAAAGTTGACCAAACAAGTCTTTTATTTATGAATGTGAGTTAAGTGAAACTCCTCCTGTGTGTGGTCTGCAGGCTGAAGTGGATACTGTGGAGCGATTGGCTCGTCTGGTTCCCTGTGAACACGAGGACTTACTGAACCTGACTCTGCGGCTGCTGCTCAACCTCTCCTTTGACTCTGGTCTCAGAGCCAAGATGGTGGAAGTTGGGCTGTTACCAAAACTCACAGCTTTATTAGGTAAGACTTCCTCTGATCAGAGACAAAGGGTTTATGCACGTAAAGAATTAACCAATCAGTCAATTTCTATTCAGCATCATTGGATTTACATTTATACTTGGCAGTAAAATGCTAATTTGTGTTTTGAATTATTAGACGACAATTAGTGTTAGTTTTCGCATTGATTTTGAACATTTTTAATCAGTTTATAAAGCACTGTGCTGCATCGCCCCAGACTACCTATCACAAATGGTTTTAGTTAATGAACCCAGATCCTCTGGTATTGCTCTTTTAACTGTTCCAAAGAGCAAAACTAAAAAGTAAATGCAAGCTAAACACCTATTTATTCATTCTGGATATGATGTATTGCTTTCTAATTTTCATGCTTATAATTTTATATTTTTATTCTTTGAATTATTTGCTTTGTTAAATCTTTTATTATTGATGTTCTCAACTTTTACTGTTTTATATATTTAAAAATTCTTCCTTTCTCTGCTTTGTTTTTTACTACAACTTATTAGGGCCACAATAAAATAAAAATAAATCTGAGCACTACGAGTAATTCTGAGAATAAAGTCATAATTTTATAAGATTGAAGTTGTACTATTTTGAAATTAGAGTTCGAATTTATTAGAATAAAGTTGCAATATTCCGAGATCAAATTTGGAATATTTTGAGAATAAAGTTGCTATTTAATGTTTATTCTCATAAAATTACAACTTTATTATCAAAATATTACGACTTGAACCTCGTACTGCACAGATCTTTTTTTTTAATAATTTTTTCTTCCTTTGTCTGTCAGGTGATGAGAATAACCGCCAGGTAGCGTTACGCATTTTGTATCACATCAGCATCGACGACCGCTTCAAGGGCATGTTTGTTTACACTGACTGCATACCTCAGGTACTGTAGCGCCAGGAGAGGTGAATCATACACTCACCCACACTGATTCTCCTAAATCCTGAATCCTTCTTCTTGCAGCTCATGCAATCGCTGTACGAGCACAGCGAGCAGGAAACTGAAGCCGAGCTCATCTCCATCCTCATCAACCTCGCTGCAAACAAGAAAAACGCCCAGCTAATGTGTGAAGGTATAATGCTGTCAGAGATCCTTACAAAAAGAGGTTCTCTGGTTCATTTTCCCCCGCCTCAAAGTTTGAAGCGGGATGTAGGTTTGAGCTCCATCCGTCTGTATGTCCGTCCATCCAAGTGGGGACAGCTGTTCTTAGAAACCATTTAAGATACAATAACAAAATTCGGTGTGTGGCTTCAGGGTATCAATACCTTGATGGAATTCGAAAATGAGAAGTGCACAAAATGTTTTTTGCGGAATTATTGCCTTTGTGCCGTTTTTTTACTCTGTTTGAGGTATCTTCAAAGGGGACAGCTTTTCTTAGAAACCATTTAAGATAGTTAGTAATTTTATATTCTGATGTGATAATATTTTTGTATGTATACATCTAAGTTCTTAAGGTGCGTTCACACCAAATGCGACTGTAGTCACTTTAATCGCACCTGTTGAGTCACTTGAACATCGTGGTGCTTTTTGGTCTTTAGTATGTTTACAGCACCTATCATAGACAGCTCCTCTTTTGCGGTTTAAGTTATCAACTTTATGGAGTTACTAAAGGATGAGTTCACTCAGAATGTAGGCTTATTCAAGAAGTTAACTGCTTTAATTTCCCCCCGAGGAATTGAAGAAATGTAGTTCAGCACTCTGCACGCAGCAGCCATCTCAATGTAGCAGGAAGGAGCAGGGAGGGGCTGCTGCCTCGGCTCTGCAGACAGTGAAGGACGGGAGAGTTGTCGCTTGAATTCGGTTAAAAAGTTCAACTTAGAGCGACGAGGACACACTTGACCTCGTCGCTCAAATCACGCAAGTCACGTCGGTTGAGGTCGTGTCACTTTCATTAATTTGAATGTAATCTAATCGCTTCAGTCGTGTTTTTTGTGACCGCATCTTAAGATTTAGGACATTTAGGAAAAGGTTGTGAGTTATAATGACAACCAATCTGGCGGGGGATGTTGATGACTATATCTTCTTGTTTTTAATGCTGTGTCTGTTTTTTTTCACTGACAGGAAATGGACTGAAAATGCTGATGAAGAGAGCTCTGAAAATGAAAGACTGCCTTCTCATGAAGATGATCAGAAACATCTCACAACATGATGGAGCCACCAAACCACTGTACATTGTAGGTCTCAACACGCACCGAAACTAATTAGAAATGTCAGCAATGGGGCAAAAAGGGTCGCTACAATAGTGATCACTACATAAAAGATAAAGGGTTAAACAAATATCATGATACAGAATTAACTGCTGCATTTCTGATGAGAAGTATATGACGTGTATGACATCATACACCTTGAATGTTCCCATCTTATTTTATTGTAAAGCATTGAACAATCCCCATGAAACAATATAAACTTGTTTTAACTGCACATGAGGTAGTTGGTAGTTATCTCAAATATAAATGAAAAGTTTAGAACATTGCTCTTCAAAATACTAAATTCTATCACTTCCTTTAGTCTTTCATTTTTCACATTTTAAAAGCAAACAAAACTTGTGCAAAAAGGTTACACTGCAGACCTGTTTTGAGTTCTTTGGTTTTACAAATAAATAAAATCACAAGGTTTGAGGGAGATGATAAAATAATAATCTACCGGACAAAACTAAAAAAGACATTTTACGGCTCATTGATCCTTAATATTAACATCACGGAATGTAGCATGACACTAAATACACATGAAATATAAGGAGGAAAAAGAGATTTAAAATTTTTTATTACTGTATGTTTTTTTTAGGTTTGTTTAAATGAATCTAAAAGTGTTGTGGAATATGTGAATTTTTAATACAGAAATATTAAAACACTTATGAGCGGTTGGAGCTCAACATACAGAAACTCATCGGAGATGAAGAAAAGAATCACCCAACATTTGCATTTAGAACTTATGATGGTTTTATTGGGGAGCTTACAGCATTCCTAATTTGACTGATTTTCTGTGAATTGTTGTCGTCAGGACTATGTTGGAGACCTGGCAGCAGAGATCCGTGCTGAGGAAGAGGAGGAGTGGGTGCTGGAGTGTCTGGGAACACTGGCCAACCTGACCATCCCTGACCTGGACTGGGAGCTGGTACTGAAGGAGTACAACCTGGTGCCCTACCTCAAAGATAGACTCAAACCAGGTCAAGATCACTTCAAAGCCAAACTACTTTTTAGTTTTTAGTGATCTTTTCTTGCTTATACTTTGAAAAATAATGTGTTGAATGGCAGATTACAACAGTTTTCAAATGATTGCGTTTTAGTAACTGCCATCGTGGTTCATTACTGGATTCATTCAACCAGAGCACAAATCATGTTTCCAAACAAGGACAACTGTAAATTTACCGTGACACGTGTGTTTCAGGCTCCGCTGAGGACGACCTCATCCTGGAGGTGGTGATAATGATAGGCACCGTTTCCATTGACGACGCCTGTGCTGCCATGTTGGCTAAATCAGGCATTATCCCCGCCCTCATCGAGCTGCTTAACGGTAACATGATGCCCACTAAATAGACATTTAGTGTCAAATACTCATCGTATATACATCACATGGTGTCATGATAAGGTAGTAAAGGACGTGTTCTGCCTTTTTTCTGTTTTTCTGAGTGCAGCCCAGCAGGAGGATGATGAGTTTGTGTGCCAGATCGTCTACGTCTTCTATCAGATGGTTTTTCATCAAGCGACACGAGACGTCATCATCAAAGACACTCGTATCCTTCCAAGTTTCACAGCTTGTTTTCTATACTTTAACATTCTCAAACATAAATCTAGTTCAAATGAAATGCAGTAAAAAGCAATATCTGAGCTGGTGCATCTTGTCAATCCTGGCTACTTGTAACACAAGTATTTGTAGTATTTGTAACACAGTATTTAAAAAAAAAAAAACATGATCAAAAACCAATTCTAGAAAAATAAATGTTTCTGGGGTTGAGGAACATTTGTGATATAAAAATGGGGTCATGACCCAAAAAAGCTTAGTTTCAACCATTCCTGCAGATCTTTAAGTTGAGATGCAGGAGGTTTTGTTTCTTTTTCCTTGACCTTTTTCCCTCTGCAGAGGCTCCGGCCTACCTGATTGACCTGATGCACGATAAAAACACAGAGATTCGAAAAGTCTGTGACAATACGTTGGATATTATCGCTGTGAGTAAACACATGTTCCTTTTTTCAGGATGAAACCCGCTGCTTACCTGTGTGTTTTTTTGCTCACCTGGTTGATCCTCACTTTTCAGGAGTATGATGAGGAGTGGGGGAGGAAGATTCAGTCAGAGAAGTTTCGCTTTCATAACAACCAGTGGTTGGAGATGGTGGAGAGTCGCCAAGCAGATGAGTCTGAGCCGTATCTGTATGAAAACGACAACGACACGGCTGATCTATTCTACAGTGCTGGTAATAATCCCTAAATGATAGGAAAAACACCTGCAGAGTAACACACTGTAATGAGTGATCAGCTAGAAAACTAAGTGTTCTTAAGCACAACAGTGTTTGATACATAATTCCAGCAAGTCCGTATGGTCTTCTTTTTAAATTATATGTTACGGTTTCATTTATTCAGACAACTTTTTATCAGGAAATGTACTTATATCTCCTGACATGTTTCGACTGTCAACTGCCAGTCTTCCTCAGAGGCATCTGCTGACAGTTTTGATGTGTCCTTATGAGTTTTTTTTCTTGGACACAGTTTTGTCCATGGCTTCTGCAACTAAACCAAACTTGCCATATTCTTTCACCACTTCGTCACTTTTATTGTTCACCATATTTCATGCTTATTTTTGCCAATTTAACCACATTCATGATTTGCCATGCCCATTATTTGCCAGTTTGGTTTTAGCCTATAATCTACTCCACAGAACGCAGGAAAAAAAAAGAGTTTAAATTTGACAAGCTGGTGAAGGTCCTTCAATCAATTCAATTTCCAAAAACGCAGGTTTGCTGGTGGAAAAAAACCCAAAGTTTTGTCCTGATTTGTGTTTAGATGGAATAACTCCTGCTGAGGGCTCAGTCAGTCCGGATTTCTTCAATGATCTGCAGCAACAGAATGGAGACTTTTACCATACAGGGTGAGTTCACACACATTCACAGACCCTTTGCTTACAAAATGAACTCCAATAATTCATCTCTTCATTAACTATAATCCATGTTTGTCTTTCTTCTGTAGCGATGCCAATGACGTCTTTGACCAGACAAGCTCCTCCCCTGGGCGACCCGTCACCGCTTATGGCTTCAGACCCGATGAACAGCCTTTCTATCAGTACTCGTAAACTTAGTCCTGCATGCCAACTTTTTAAACCTCTAGAATCCATCAAAATACAACTAAAGGCTACGTTCATACAACAGATAATGCAAAATTTTGATTATTTGGAGAAATCAGATTTATGTTTACGCTTGTTCATATTACATATTAAAGGAGCATAGGGCAGGATTTGTGAAAAAAAAAACATTTTAGGTCTTTTAATGCTAATGGGAGATGAAGTGTTAAAAACCAAAAAGAATGAGCCCACACACACTTCTCCCTATTGCGTGAGTGTGATGCGTTTTGTACTGCAATTGCGGGCCCGAATTTCTCGTGTAGTCCTGCAGACGTGACGTCAAATGACGCTGGTACGCGTTCTTGACGACTTGCAGATACGTCCACTCTGACGGAAATAAAGAAGAAGAAGACTGCTTGGAGACTGGAAGAAGACAAGTAGACATGCAGAGGCATGTGTGCAGGTCTTGCAGTAAACGGTCAAGAACGGCAAGTAAATAAATAACCGTGTCACAGTTGGAGTGTGAATCAGGCTGCATTTTTTTGTCCCAAGTCCAACCTGAACCCGACAGTTAAAATCCAATTTTTTCCTCATACAAAGTTTGTTTAAACTGTTAATGTCGACAGAACAGATTAGCGCACAGGGCAACTGTGGCTTTACATTGAACCTAGTATGAAAATAGTTGGACATCACTGTGGCAACGTGGACAGAAGTCTGCGTCTTTCAGAGCTTTAATTAATCAAGCAGCAGCTGAGGCGCAACTCGGGTGATCACAGCTGCAGCTCCACGACGCACGAATCCGTGTGGCTTAAAATGTAACTTAGTCCAAACTTCTAGTGCAATATAATGTTTCACCTTATCGGAGCGCTGCACTTATTCCAAGGTTAGAAGTGCGTAAGAGGAAAAGCACTTAAGCAGACGTGAGAATGCGCGCAAGGCCAGATTTGAATGGGAACGCCCACAATTCAGGGCCGCTCCACCCAGAGTGCGTAACTGGGATGGAGGCACACAGCGACTGACTTAAGTACAGAGGGAGAATAGCACGCAGCCAAAAACAGTGTCGCTGCGCAGCTTTTTGGAATAGAATAAAGCCCTATGTGAACGGTTTCCACCCGGCTTTGGTCGGGTATCCATCTTCTAGTCACAGTATCTGCTGCATTGCTGTGAAGTCGTTTCACTATGGAGACTTATTTCTTGATCCTGTCCTGTGCTCCTTTAAATGCAACATATATTAGTTTAGAATATGAGCTGAATGGATCCCTGAAGTGACCTGCATGCACCCACCGCTCGAAGGTCAACACTACATGAAGTGCAATCTAGACAACTATGCATGTTTTATTATTGCAATGAAATACCTGCATTTATTTTGTTGTGACCATCACCAGCCCCCCCTAAGGAAGGGTAAGATAAACTTTATTAAAGAGAGAATATTAACAAGAGTGTTATACCATCGTGAGGGGGAAAGGAACAGGTGAGAAGAGTTGGGGTAGGACAATGGCAGGGCTTTTGTTAAAATATCAGATACGTATTAGATTTAGAAGCACATGGAAGGGAGCTGGGTTTGATTTAGGAAAAAAAGAATTGTTATTTCTACCATTCTACTATTTCATTTAGCAGACGCTTTTGTATAAAGCGAAGTTCTACACAAGCAGGAATTTAGACTTGAAGGAAAAACCTTTAGCAAGTGCAACAGGCGCTTCAAGTTTCCTTGTGTGCTATTCAAACTGTCTTTACCAGATTGGATTTGGGCTGCGTTTGCCTGCAGTCTGAACGTAGCCTAAGGCATCCATCCATTTTCTACCACTTATTGGGGTCGGATCCCAGGGGCACCATCCTGAGCAGGGAAGCTCAGATTAGAGTTTGACACTAATATATTGTCATACACAAAACAATGAGTTTCCTGCAGATATAAATGTTTTCTGATGAGCTCACACTGAATAATGTGACATCACTTGCATCCATTCCTTTCATTCCAGCTTTTCATTGCGAGTCTGCTTGTTTTTTTTACACAACAAGCTCTGCGAAGTGTCTTACTTTTCAGGTTCAAAACATTCAAGTCCCCAAAATGTGTATTTTTATTTGTGTGTAAGAGGAAATGGATTGTATTGCTTGTGATTGTGCCATTGTTTGTGAATTTGGTAGAAAAATTGGCTGCTACATTCCTTTTAAAAGCATAAGTCTTTCTATTATTTGCATAATTTTGTCGATACGTCCAACTTAGACTAGGATCTGCTTCCTGAATGTATCCATGTATCACAGCATCATGTACTAACTGACAGACAATGGGTCTCTTAGCTAATAACTGTTCACTGTTGTTCTTAAAGACATTTTTCACAGTAACCTCTTATTTGTATATTTAAGTTATTAAAAGTGAAACTAAATGCTTTGTTGTTTTTTAGATACTGTAAATAGAAACAAGTTCATATCTGCATCAATGCCATTCACCTTCACCTTTATTTCATTTAATAAAGAAATATCTAACACACATGATAAACAAGTCTTTAATGATGTAATTAAGGTACATCCTTAGGAATAGAACAATGCTTGACTGGTAGATTTGGGTGGGTTTGATCCAAAATATTGATAATATCAACAACATTGGTATTGATTAAGGGGGTAAGCTATGAATCTAGATGACCTCTTATTGCGCTAACTTCCGGGATTTAATCAGTGTGTGCTGGACTACAAAACTTGAGCTTAATCACTATGGAAATTAATGCTGAATGGCTAACCTGGTTGCGACAAGGTTTTGCTCTGGCTTGGATGTTAGCGAGTCCTAAAGCCCCGCCCACTGACCAATCAGATTTCTTAGAAAACGACCTGCCCATTGTTAGATGATCCTGGTTGGTGCAGATTTGACAGCTGATTTTAGGAAAGAAGATTATTAATTATAGATGACATCCTTTAATTTACCGATGACATCCTTTAGGAATTATTTATATCTAATGGACTGATCTACAGTCAGCTGATGAAACCTTTGTGTCGATCCATGTGCGCAGACGGCTGAAGTCATTCATTCATTCATACGCTGGGTCTGACATTATCAGCAGGAACATGCACAATGTTGTTCTCATCCCAGTGTGTGTGATAGAGGTCTTCTTGAATAGAAACACGTGTGTGCTGTAACAAAGTTTAACTGCAGAGCGCTGTTCGTTTATCATCCAGTGGATTAATATCATTAACAGTGTCAGCAGCTTCCTGCCTGGGTTCTTTCATCCCTGCCTTTTCTGTAACAACAGGGTTGTCATTAGTCTGAATGATGGATTTTAATTATTCATCATTTTAAACTTCAGCAACCTGGTTGGTACCAAGTTATGAAGTGGATCAGATCTGAGAGAGTATAAAAGCTCCGCCTCCTGCTGTGCACTGAACTACTTCACTGTTGCTCTTCCTGTCATCATGGATTTATATTCATTATATTTGTTTAAGATCATAAACTGTTCCTCCATTCATTGTAAAGACGCTCAGTCTGCCAGTTCTCTCCATTGGTTGGTCAGATGATGCAAGCTCCACCCTTTTCATGTGCATGTGCACGAAGCAAGGCTGTAATCACTTGGCTTCAATTAGTGTGTTGTGATCATAGGTGATCGATGTTTGTAGTACAGCTCCTGTCTGACAGGGAGTGTTTGGTTAGTTGAAGCCAGCTAACAGAGAGATTAATCCACTTTAGATTCGTAGCATAGGCCCTAAATGATTATGATACTAGTGTAAAAATACTGCTGCTGTTTCAACAAAGCGACAACCAAGCTGTATGTATCTGCCCATTCATTTTTTAAAATAATTTGTTGTGGTGTGATTTCTTTAATTTATATTTTTGGACACTTTTGTTGAAGAAAAATCCAGAAAGAACGTGCACTGTAGTGGATACATTTTATTACAGGTATATTTTTGTATTGTTTCTTAACTACCTAAACAATTTTTCTTGTACTTTGTTTATTTAAGAAAAAAATTCACATGACAATGCTTGTTTTGGAACTTTCCTATTTTTTTCTGAGCAAAAATAAGTTGTATCACGATAAAGTATTTTTTAGTCACGTAGATGTTGCCCTTATTCTGTCCTATGTTTTGAGAAAATAGTCCAAATCACAAAAATAACTGAAGGCCAGCAGTTTGATGATAAATGATCAACCTAAGATGTTAAAAACCGAATCTTGCGGGATCACCCACCTTAACTTACCGAAAACGTTTAATGCAATTTTTTTATTAGTTATATACAAATAATTATTGATTAGGTTTCTTAGGAGGTACATTACAATAAAAAAGTACTAAATATCAAGCTAAAACATGATAGGAAGGGGGGGCTTTGGCTGTTATTTTGTTTATTCGCGTAATCACGTGACATTGTTTTTGGATCATTAATAAGTCGATACATGATCAGTTTGTCATGTTTTCTTTGGATTTATTATTTTTATTTTTTTATTTATTTATTCAGTTTATTTCCGACATGGTTGCATTCACAGAAGTTTTGTTATTCATTTTTTTTTTTTTTTTTGTACATGCCGAAAAAGGAGACGAGAGAAGCAGTTTGCTTATCTAAGTCCCGTCCCCTGTTTTGAACACAGAAAATTTACATCAAAGCTTGTCTCTCTGGTCAAACAGTTGTTCTGAACACAATTTCATTTTTTTTTTTTTGTCCTTTTTTATGTAGGATTTATGCTCAGCTGTAGTCAGTGTTGTCTTCTTTCATTCCTCCTCTCCATCATTGTTCGTGTCATCCTTGTTCCCTGCAGATTTCATTCCCCGACGTTGTTTGCGTTCCTCCAGTTCAAAATAAGAGTTCATCTTCTTTCGACGTTCCTCATTGATGTGTTGATCTCGTATTCGCGTAAGAATGTGTTCCAAGTTTTTTTCTTTATATCTAGTCAAGTTTGCAGCCTGTTTTGTCTCTGCATCAAGGTTATTCCAGCTGTTAATAGCTCTATTTACAGTGCTGTGTTTTCCAATGATAGATTTAACCCTTTCTTGTATAAACACATTACTATGTCTTAGGACATAAGCAGTTTGTTTGTGTATGAAATGTTAATCTATCAGCTGATTAACAAAGGCTCATTTAAATGAGGAAACTTGTGCTTTCGTTTATCTCTAACTGGCATGTGCTGAAGCCTAATGCAGCTTACATTATGGACACAGGCAGGATCACCATGGGCAGGGCACCATGGGCAGGGCACCATGAGCAGGGCACCATGAGCAGGGCACCATGAGCAGGGCACCATGAGCAGGGCACCATGGGCAGGGCACCGGTCCATTGTAGAGCTGCTTTTATTTGATGTGTTTGACCATTTGCATTTTGATTGAGTCAACATGTCAAAGTTCTTTATTAGGGAATTTTTACCTGATGGATAAAAACACTATTTTCTCTATTCTATTCATGGTTTTATGATTAAGCATCAAATATGTGTAATGTTTGCTTTAGTGATGCACATTTGGCTGAGATGCTGATGTTTGTGTCAGGTTAGTATGGATCACGTCACACGGGCTGATCACCGTCTCCACAACAGTAACCTCGGTTATGAGTTCTCTAATGAGGGCGATGTTGTCCAATGGCAGCTCAGTGACACTCTCTGGTTGTGATTCTATTGGCTGAGAGCTTTTAAAGCCCTCCTTTACATTTCCTTTTTCTTCCTCTGTATGATGACCTCTGTTTGCTTTTGCTGCTTCTTCATTCTCTTCTCTCTTATTCTTCTTGAGCTCAGCTCCTTCATCTTCATGCTGCAGATGTGCTTTGACATCTTCCTGTTCAGTGATGGCGCCCTCGGCTGGTAATCCTTCTTCTTCTTCTTCCTTTTTTTCTGCAACCTCTTTTGCTTGTTGCTTTTTCACGTTCTGTGCATCCCAATTTTTCTTAATTTCTCCCTTTAAGTAAACGGCTCTGTCAGTCGTCTGCTGGACTATTGGAGTCTCCTCATGAATGCAACGAATGACCTCACTAAGGGACCCAAGATTGACTTTTAAAGGTCTATCTGTGTCAGCAGAAAAGGGTTCAGTGCAAGGAATGACCTCTGACCTTTGATCTGATGATGAGAAGTCTGTCATAGAACAATTATCATGTTCTGTTTCTATGGACTTCTGGTCAGGAGGGTTCAGGGTGCCAGATTCTGAATTCAAGGTGCTAGATTCTGGAATCAGGGTGTTAGATTCTGGATTTAAGGTGCTAGATTCTGGAATCAGGGTGCTAGACTCTGGATTCAGGGTGCAAGATTCTGGATACGGGATGCTAGAATCTGAATTCAGGGTGCTAGATTCTGGGTTTGGGATGCTAGACTCTGGAACCAGGGTGCTAGATTCAGGATTCAGGATGCTAGAATCTGAATTCAGGATGCTAGATTCTGGATTCAGGGTACTAAATTCTGGATTCAGGGTACTAAATTCTGGATTCAGGGTGCTAGATTCTGGATCAGAAATTAGATCAGCTGGAAGAACATCGTCTGTTACATCTTTCTCAGAGGTTGACGTTCCAGTCTCTGTTTTTACTGAGTCTGCCTCGGCCACAATTTCTTCACTGATTTTCCCCGAGCTTTGATCCCCTGACCTTTGATGTCCTGAGCTTTGATCCTTTGATCTTTCCTGTTCATCCGGTTCTTGTGTCACAACAATCACAGGTGACACAGGGATTGTGTCCTGCTCTGAGGTTTGAGCAGGACTGACTTTGGGTTCAGCACCAGTGCTAACTTTTTGCTCAGCTATTTCACTATTACCTAGCAGCATGAGATGAGGAAGTTCCTCATTTTTGATTGGGACGACTGATGAGGAAAGTCGAGGGTGAACAGCTGGGCTCTGCGGGGCAGAGCGGGGCGGGCTGGGTCCCAGTAGACTGTACTGACTTAAGGCCAGATCAGACATGTCCAGAAGGAGGCTGATGGTCTTCCTGCTAACAGCCTCCTGGAGCACTGAGACAGAGAGTGCAGAAATATAAGGTCAGGGGTCAGATTCTGGATTACTTTGTGAAAGACAGAAAAGGCCTTTATAAGTTCTAAAACCAATTATTAAATGAACTGAGCCTTGAAAGATGTAAGAAACATGTAAGTATATTTTAAAAAGCATTAATACATTATTTTTTGCTTGGTAATGCTTTCTAAGAAGAGAACAGGACATAATATATGCAGATCTGAGTTGCAAAAAACAAAAAGGTAAAAATAATCTCTCATTCATATAGTATTGTGGCATCATGATGTCAAAAGATGGGCAACTTTCATCACAGTAGGGGCAACAAAATGTGATTGTCTAATCCAAGGGCCACCTTAACAACATTCCCTGTTCAAAATTTAGAATAATGACCAATCTGAGCATTAATAGAGAAAGACAAAGGGTTTTTGTGCGTTTTTGTTGTTGCTTTGTTTATTTTTCTTGTCATTTTGTGTGTTTTTGGAGTCATTTTCTACATTTTCGTTGTTGTTTTGTGGATTTTTGTGCCAATTTTGGCAACTTTCTGCCAATTTGTGTATTTGGGTTGATGTTCACTCATGTTTGTGTATTTTTGTTTTCATTTTGTGTGTTATTAAAAAAAAATTGTTGACATCTGAATAATTTTTTCTTATTTGCTATGGTTTTATGTATTCATTTGTCATTTTGTGTGTTTTTGGAGTCATCATGTGCATTTACGTTCGGTGCCTACGTCTAATCTAGTTCATCAAAGATCAAACAAAGCCTCATGATGCCCAACATACTAAATAACTAAATCACTATGCTCCTAGGAAAAAAACATGCCATGCTCATTTCTTGTGTTTACCTTTCTCTATTTCTGTATTGAGGATGTTTCTGAGCACGTCCTCGTAGATGTTTTCAACCAGGATGAAACTGCTGTAGTCAGAGAAAATGTACTGCTCAAACTGCTGCAGGCCTGGACACAGAAAACACACTTTATGTTGAGCAGAAAGAACACAAACACAGGTTTGTGCACATCTGTGGTTTCAACATACGGTTCTCCACCCGCGGTCCATAGTTTTGGTGAGGAAGGGGCAGAGTGATGTCCGGCAGAGCCTCCTGATACAGCCTCCTCTGGACCACCCGACTGTCATAAATCCAGCTGCTGCACTCACACATATTTTAACATACTGAGTTATGGAGGAGTTCATTCATTTAACTCACTGGTATTCATTTATTCACTGATAATTAAGTTTTATCACAGCAGAGAGCTACATTCTTAACATTCATGTCAGAATTTATGATAACTGATCTGAGCATTAACACAGGAAAGAACATCTTTTTCCCTGTTTATTGTGGTTTTGTGTGATTTTTTTTTTGGAGTCTTTTAGTGTTATTTTGTATGTTTTCCTCACATGTTATGTGTGCTTGTTTTATGATTTTGGATTCATATTGTTTTTTCTTATCATTTTGTGTGTTTTTGCTATTGTGTGTGTTTTTGTTTTGTTATTTACGGCAGTGTTTATTTGTTAGGGTTTTGTGTATTTTTGTAGTTGTGTGTTTGCAAGTAATTTTGTGCATTTCAGTTGTCATTTTGTGTTTTTGGAGTAATTTTGTGTGTTTTATGCAGTGTTTTTGTGTCATTTTTTTTGCGTTTACCTGAGGGATTTTTTTTGTAAGTTTCAGTTGTCTAATGTCGGGCTCAAATGATTCCTAGAGGTCCACAAATACATATATTACAAAAACATTTTTTTAAATGAATTTTAACCAAGAAAGCCTCATCTATTTGAAACTATTTAATTTTTTTTTTCGAGTTTCTTTTAATGTTTTTTAACCATGCCTTGCCATGCTTCTTAGGTTGACACACCACATAGTGGAATCTTTTCATGACAAATAATTTAATCTAATTTTAATAATATGTAAATACCATAGTAAATGTTTTCTGAAAAAGGATACAAATAGGTTGGTATTATTAAGCGATTGGGCTTATTTTCTATTGCATATCTAAAATTAAGTATAGGTAAAAGTATATCTAGAATAATATGGTTTAAGCAAAAGAATATTAAATCTCCAAAATATTGGATCACTGCAGCCTTAGTTTAATGATCCTAAAACAAAAGTAGATAATTTCATCTCACAAAAAAGGCTTCCTTGCATAATTGAGTATAAAATCCAGAATTGTTCAGACCTTTAGTACTCTTTCTTTGGCTCGTTTCATTTTCACTGGAACCTGGGAGGGTTGCAGTCTAGCCGATGACTTGATGAACTGCTCCAAGGTGTAAAGAGCATTTTCCTGCAGCTGCAACACAAACACAACAAGTATAGTTTCTTTCTGATCCACTGAGAATACTTTTGTTTGGTACCGGTTAGTGGTGCTTCTCACCTGCTCCAGTTCCAGATGTGTGGAGAAGATTAGTCTCTGTACATCACTCATTCCAAAACGTTGCTCTAGATCTTCTAGTTGAGCTGCCACTTTCTCCACCTGCTGGTAGTACTGATCCAGACTGATGGAGCTCAGGCTTGATGAAGCCTTAAGAAAAAAGGATGGAAAAGACTAATGTTAAAGTATCAACTTAAACCTCACCAATAATTTAAAGCCTCTCTGACCTGCTTTGTGTGCTCAACTCCTCCTAGAGTTTCTGAAAACACAGAATCCATGTGTGCATGCAGTGCGTCCTGCATCCCAACAAACGCTGCACTGATATTGTCTGTGAGGGTTTCAGTCACTGAGGACATGTACGGTGTAATAAACTCACGGCACACCTCCTCTGCTTCCTTACTTATGCAGTCTGAAACATGTCAACAAATGTTACCATTACTGTTCAGACAGGGATGCTTTAACGTAATGATCAATGTTAACCTTTGACTTTCTGCTCCAGGTAGCTGTGAGAAGTCACAATCTGGTCCAAGTTTGATCTAATAAGCATCTGATTGGCTGATGCTGTCTGATGACACTCTTTGCGGAGAGATTGGAGCTTTGCTGTCAGCTGTTCCAGCACCACAGTGTAGGTGGCCTGCACCGTCTGAAAGCCAAATAACAATGTTAAAAACACAGAGTTTAGCTGAGCCAACACTAAACTCACTCTTTCATTCTCCATAAAGGGCAAAAGAGTCATTTTAGTCCTTCATGGGTTAAAGATTCATTATAATTCTACAACGTCTATAGACAACTAAAATGATATGCGTATAGACGTTCCAATAGGCCATGATCTGACGTCCATATCACAGCCAGAATTAGTTGATGAAATTGTTCTGTCAGCTGTTTCATCAGTATGTGACAAGCTGATGATGATCATGATCATGATGATCTTATAAAGCCAATCCTTGTGCTTCAAAGCTAAGTCTAACCCTATAAATTTACGTCTAACCATCTAATCTAAATCTAACCCTAACAATCTAAAGATATAGCTAACCCTATAAATCTGTGTAACCATATAAATCTAACCCTAACAATCTAAAGGTATATCTAACCCTATAAATCTACATCTAACCATGTAAATCTAACTAACAATCTAAAGATATATCTAACCCTATAAATCTAAGTGTAACCATATAAATCTAACCCTAACAATCTAAAGATATATCTAACCCTATAAATCTAACCCTAACAATCTAAAGATATATCTAACCCTATAAATCTAAGTGTAACCATATAAATCTAACCCTAACAATCTAAAGATATATCTAACCCTATAAATCTAAGTGTAAGCATATCTAACCATAACGATCTAAAGCTAAGCCTAACCCTATATATCTAACCTTAACCATATAAAGCTGACCCTAATGCTTTAAAGTTAACCCAGTTAAACCCTATAACTCTATGGCTAAGAAGCTAACCTCTAAAACTATAAAGCTAGCCCTAACGATTGCGTTAGACTTATTTTGTAGATTGAATCTTAATCTAAAATTTCAAACTTCAGAATCATGATACGTTTATGGCTGGTAAAGCTAACCCTAAAGCTAACACTTTGAAGCTAACAATACACTAATACAAATATTATATTAAGATTTGAATTAAAATTAGATACCTATATACACATTTTATTTAAAAAGAACACACTAGATATTACAACAACAACAAAACACACAATATATCTAGGATTAGACACATTTAGAACAATATGTAAGCCATGTTACAAATAGATTCATTACTTTAATGATAGCAGTATTATTACTTAAAATAAACATCATGAAGAAAAAAAATGTATTTGAGGGAGAATGGAAAAAAAACTACATGTAAAAGACACTAGTTGTATTTTTCTAAATAGCATTAGCGTACCTCAACATATTAAATAATCTAGGTTGAACTCACTGCTTGCCACAATCTTATCCGTTCCATCTGTTTCCCCTTCACCCTGGAATGGAGCTGAGTCTGTAACCATGGCAACACTTCGTCCATCACCTGAGAGGCCAACACCTGGACACACACACACACACACACACTATTCAGTATGTGATGACTCCACAGGTCTGCACTATGTGAGTGTTTGCTGACCTGCTCCTCTGAGCCAAACTGCATTTCCCAGGATTCATAGCATCCCTTGTCCTGTCGGTACTGTCGCAGAGCTCTGGCAAACGCCTGGCTCTCAAAGGAAGAACTACGCCAGGGATCTGTAGGAGGTAGTTGTTGTTTATGATTCAGTGAGGGTTTAATGTAAATACTAAGGGTGTCAGAAAAAATATATATCGTGATATTTCACCGGGCGCGTATTGTATCTATCCGAAAAATGACCAAATCGATTTTTTAAATGATGTTTTTCATGAAGAAAAAACATTTAATTTCACTAACATATGCATAGCACGTAAACGCCCGGTCACTAGGTGTCAGTGAACCACATCAGACCTTGTTTAACTACCTCAGTCCTCAATGAACACTTTATTTTTATAAAACATACTGAG